>NC_079198.1:114453219-114488927 GCF_029499605.1 Hyla sarda | reverse complement strand
CTGGCTTTTTTCTGACCTTCAAATTTGCATTGTTCATTCAGCAGTATTTCCCAACCAGTGTGCCTCCAGCTGTTGCAAAACTACAACTCCCAACATGCCCGGACAGGCGAAGGCTGTCTGGGCATGCTGGGAATTGTAGTTTTGCAACAGCTGGAGGCACACTGGTTGGGAAACACTTATTCATTGTATTATTCATCAATTATTCATCAATTTGTAACATTTGACCCTGTTCACACTGATATTTGTAGTGTTTTTCTATTGTTTCACAGGACACTTTTCACATGGTTCAACCAGGAGATCACAGAAAGAGGAATGTCTGGTAAGTTATATTTTATATGCTGTCGTACCGCGACTAGACAATGTAGTCAGTGGCCCAGATTTATCAATGTGGGCCACAAACCTCTCATTGCAACCAATCCCAGTTTTGCTTTCATTTTACCAGAGTTTGTTAAGATATGGAAACCGAGCTGTGATTGGTTGCTATGGGCAACAAAAAGTTTTTTTTGTTTCAGGCAGGTTGTTAAATTTGATTCACTAGTGTGCCCTGCAGTCCTATGTACATTAGTGTACCCTGCAGTCCTATGTACATTAGTGTGCCCTGCAGTCCTATGTTCTCTAGTGTGCCCTGCAGTCCTATGTACATTAGTGTGCCCTGCAGTCCTATGTACATTAGTGTGCCCTGCAGTCCTATGTTCACTAGTGTGCCCTGCAGTCCTATGTTCACTAGTGTGCCCTGCAGTCCTATGTACACTAGTGTGCCCTGCAGTCCTATGTACATTAGTGTGCCCTGCAGTCCTATGTACATTAGTGTGCCCTGCAGTCCTATGTACATTAGTGTGCCCTGCAGTCCTATGTTCACTAGTGTGCCCTGCAGTCCTATGTTCACTAGTGTGCCCTGCAGTCCTATGTACATTAGTGTGCCCTGCAGTCCTATGTACATTAGTGTGCCCTGCAGTCCTATGTACATTAGTGTGCCCTGCAGTCCTATGTACATTAGTGTGCCCTGCAGTCCTATGTACATTAGTGTGCCCTGCAGTCCTATGTACATTAGTGTGCCCTGCAGTCCTATGTACATTAGTGTGCCCTGCAGTCCTATGTTCACTAGTGTGCCCTGCAGTCCTATGTACATTAGTGTGCCCTGCAGTCCTATGTTCACTAGTGTGCCCTGCAGTCCTATGTACATTAGTGTGCCCTGCAGTCCTATGTACATTAGTGTGCCCTGCAGTCCTATGTACATTAGTGTGCCCTGCAGTCCTATGTTCACTAGTGTGCCCTGCAGTCCTATGTTCACTAGTGTGCCCTGCAGTCCTATGTACATTAGTGTGCCCTGCAGTCCTATGTACATTAGTGTGCCTTGCAGTCCTATGTTCACTAGTGTGCTCTGCAGTCCTATGTTCTCTAGTGTGCCCTGCAGTCCTATGTCCACTAGTGTGCCCTGCAGTCCTATGTTCTCTAGTGTGCCCTGCAGTCCTATGTACATTAGTGTGCCCTGCAGTCCTATGTACATTAGTGTGCCCTGCAGTCCTATGTACATTAGTGTGCCCTGCAGTCCTATGTTCACTAGTGTGCCCTGCAGTCCTATGTTCACTAGTGTGCCCTGCAGTCCTATGTACATTAGTGTGCCCTACAGTCCTATGTACATTAGTGTGCCCTGCAGTCCTATGTTCACTAGTGTGCCCTGCAGTCCTATGTACATTAGTGTGCCCTGCAGTCCTATGTACATTAGTGTGCCCTGCAGTCCTATGTACACTAGTGTGCCCTGCAGTCCTACGTTCACTAGTGTGCCCTGCAGTCCTACGTTCACTAGTGTGCCCTGCAGTCCTACGTTCACTAGTGTGCCCTGCAGTCCTACGTTCACTAGTGTGCCCTGCAGTCCTACGTTCACTAGTGTGCCCTGCAGTCCTACGTTCACTAGTGTGCCCTGCAGTCCTATGTTCACTAGTGTGCCCTGCAGTCCTACGTTCACTAGTGTGCCCTGCAGTCCTATGTTCTCTAGTGTGCCCTGCAGTCCTATGTCCACTAGTGTGCCCTGCAGTCCTATGTCCACTAGTGTGCCCTGCAGTCCTATGTCCACTAGTGTGCCCTGCAGTCCTATGTCCACTAGTGTGCCCTGCAGTCCTATGTCCACTAGTGTGCCCTGCAGTCCTATGTCCACTAGTGTGCCCTGCAGTCCTATGTCCACTAGTGTGCCCTGCAGTCCTATGTCCACTAGTGTGCCCTGCAGTCCTATGTCCACTAGTGTGCCCTGCAGTCCTATGTCCACTAGTGTGCCCTGCAGTCCTATGTCCACTAGTGTGCCCTGCAGTCCTATGTCCACTAGTGTGCCCTGCAGTCCTATGTTCTCTAGTGTGCCCTGCAGTCCTATGTCCACTAGTGTGCCCTGCAGTCCTATGTTCACTAGTGTGCCCTGCAGTCCTATGTTTACTAGTGTGCCCTGCAGTCCTATGTCCACTAGTGTGCCCTGCAGTCCTATGTCCACTAGTGTGCCCTGCAGTCCTATGTCCACTAGTGTGCCCTGCAGTCCTATGTCCACTAGTGTGCCCTGCAGTCCTATGTTCTCTAGTGTGCCCTGCAGTCCTATGTCCACTAGTGTGCCCTGCAGTCCTATGTTCACTAGTGTGCCCTGCAGTCCTATGTTTACTAGTGTGCCCTGCAGTCCTATGTCCACTAGTGTACCCTGCAGTCCTATGTTTACTAGTGTACCCTGCAGTCCTATGTTTACTAGTGTACCCTGCAGTCCTATGTTCACTAGTGTGCCCTGCAGTCCTATGTTCACTAGTGTGCCCTGCAGTCCTATGTTCACTAGTGTGCCCTGCAGTCCTATGTTTACTAGTGTGCCCTGCAGTCCTATGTTCACTAGTATGCCCTGCAGTCTTATGTTCACTAGTGTGCCCTGCAGTCCTATGTTCACTAGTGTGCCCTGCAGTCCTATGTTCACTAGTGTGCCCTGCAGTCCTATGTCCACTAGTATGCCCTGCAGTCTTATGTTCACTAGTGTGCCCTGCAGTCCTATGTAACAGCACAGATAACACAGTGATAATTGAGTACAGAAAATGTAGTAGATATTACCTGCAGTCCTATGCAACAACACAGGTAATGTCCACCAACATAAAGAAGGGATACATCCAATGTAAACCAAATGATGAGGTCCTGTGGTGCTTAAAACCACTGAATTAAATAACCTATAAACCTTAAAAACCACTCAAAAAGGTCCATATATAAAAATAGGTCATCTTTGTTATGAAAATGATACAAAAACAAGAGGCATGGACACAGGAAAGAGTGGGGACTAGGGAAAGGAGGGGTACAGAGTCAAATATGATAATGGCTATGTAGCACTAATCGGAAGTCGTGGCCAGCTATACCAAACAAATACAATTATACAGTAGTCCCACACAGATGTATAGGAGAGGACCAGGTAGAAATATAGATAAGTGCAATCATGCAAATAATGCAAGAGAAGTGCGCTGTGACATATAAATACATATGAGTGCATAGGAATGGTCTCCTAAACCAGCGTCAAGCACAATGAGAGACAGCAAACCGAAAAAGCAGTACTAGACCAGCTAGTAAACAGACAGAGAAGCCCCCCCCCCCTCTGTATATCTGTGTGGTATCCTGGTACAGGACCTTTTCCTGTCCCTGTCTTAAGTCCCCTCAGTTAGAGTCCCTCCATTCCACAGAGCTCTCCTGCAAGGTTTTCACCCCTTGCTTATCAACTACACCTTCTAAAATGCATTATAAATGTATTGTGTGTATTGTTTACTGTATGTATAAAGTTGTACTAAGGTGTAGGACCTTCCTGGGTCATGTGATACTGTCATGTGATGTACCCAGAGTTCTCTGGGTTCTGGACCTACAGGCTTTTCAACCAATGGGATTAGTCCAGCCTCCTTAGTATATAAGGGGCTGTAGTCTCTAAATTCAGTCTCTTGGTTCCCTTTTCCCTTATCTCCCGGATCCAAAGCAAGCACAATCAGCATATCTCAATTCATCTCACCTAGGCCAAAGCCTAAGGAACCAGCAGCCACTACAAAACCGTGAGTTACCAAGCTCTATCTACAAATTCCTAGTGACTACTATTCAGTATTCCGGGCAAAAACATCTTATCCCCTATGGAAAGGATAGGGGATAAGATGTCTGATCACGGGGGGGCCTGCTGCTGGGACCCCCTGCAATCTCCCTGCAGCAGCCCGCATTCTATGCGTATCTGCATCTGAAGTTTTGGAAACCGCTGGGCTTCCGAGACGGGGTTGTGACGTCAAGCCACACCCCCTACATTAATTTCTATGGGAGGGGGCGTAACGGCTGCAACGCCCCCTCCCATAGACATGAATGGAGGGGGCGTGGCGTGACGTCACGTCCCCGTCTCGGAAGCCCGGCGGTTTCCGAAACTTCAGATGCAGCTACGCATAGAATGCGGGCTGCTGCAGGGAGATCGTGGGGGGTCCCAACAGTGGGCCCCCCGCGATCAGACATCTTATCCCCTATCCTTTCGATAGGGGATAAGATGTTTTTGCCCAGAATACCCCTTTAAATCTCAAGACTACTATTCTCACCAATGCCTGCGAGGAACCTGCATCCCGGTAACCTCAGGAGAAACTGTATATTTGTAAAGACTGTTTGCACCAGAATTTAATTCAAAGTTCCAGTTATCTCATAAATCCTGCTGTTCACATTCCATTTATTTTCCTGCCGTTTTTGGGCCGGTTATCGGCAGGGCCTTCTATCCAAAACAACCCCATCCTGGCATCACGACAAATCAAGGGTTAATACCACCAGACCCTGTAGCATCATTGCAACACCCCTGTTTTCGGTTTGCTGTCTCTCATTGTGCTTGACGCTGGTTTAGGAGACCATTCCTATGCACTCATATGTATTTATATGTCACAGCTAGAGATGAGCGAACTTACAGTAAATTCGATTCATCACGAACTTCTCCGCTCGGCAGTTGATGACTTATCCTGCGTAAATTATTTCAGCTTTCAGGTGCTCCGGTGGGCTGGAAAAGGTGGATACATTCCTAGGAAAGAGTCTCCTAGGACAGTACCCACCTTTTCCAGCCCACCGGAGCACCGGAAATCTGAACAAATTTATGCAGGAAAAGTCATCAACTGCCGAGCCGAGAAGTTCGTGACGAATCGAATTTACTGTAAGTTCGCTCATCTCTAGTGTCAATGGCTGGAAGAACTGACCAATCGGAATTGGCATTCACTGGTAAAACACCTGTATTACTGAAGTGCATGCACTGACTGGTGTCTGGTAGCGCCCCCTACAGTACAGGGAGGTATTACATGTTCTGTACTCTTTACCTGTACCAGGGTTAGCTGCTCCTTTGCACACCAGGTGAGGGTGACTCCATGTTACTTTTTTAGGACATTGCGTGTTCTGTACAGGATCCTGAAGAAGCTCCTGTCCTCTACATAGACCAGTTTATCCCAAGCAGGGAGCCCCCAGCTGTTGCAAAACTACAACTCCCAGCATGCCCGGACAGCCAAAGGCTGTCCGGGCATGCTGGGAGTTGTAGTTTTGCTACAGCTGGAGGCACCCTGCTTGGGAAACACTGACATAGACAGTGATTACAGCTCCAGCAGATCTTTATTACTTTTATATGTAAGGATTTGCTTTATCTGTATTAGTTATCTACTTATTTTTCTTTAATCCTCACTTTTTCCTATTTTTGGATGACATTTTGTTGCCTTTAGAACCAATTACCAGGTTTCCATAGAGTTCTGGTCTCAACATACAATGGTCGTCCCGGAACCGATTAATATTGTAACTTGAGGGAGCACTGTAATTATTTATCATTAGTATCATTAGTATCATTATTATTATTATTATTATTATAACATAGCATACTACAGCCTGGCAGTACTGGAGAAACGTATTAATCTTGGAATTTCACAGTTTTGTACATCACAACTGAAATAATCCCTTATTCTACCTTATTTCTGCTCCAGTACCAGGAAGAAGGCAAAAGAACAGCTGCAAAAAAAATGTGCCTGTTTTTTCAGATTACGGATGAAAATGCATAAAATAAGTCAGGACATTTTACACAGTGTGAACTTATTCTTATACAGTGAGCCCCATCACCAATATAAGACCATCAGTATGATGCCGAAAAGGCTGGATATATTAAGGGGTTAACTGCAATAAGAACTACCCCTCCCTCTGCAAAACGATGCCCCTGTATATAACCTAGCACTCTATAGATTTTATCAGTCATCGTTTTCAATACATGGTAATTAGCAGTGAAAAGAAATAGCAGCTAATAACATAAATACATAACCGGAACTGGGACTGTATCCAGAGAAGACCAGATAAACTGTATCATACTCCAGAGCTGCACTCACTATTCTGCTGGTGGGGTCACCATGTACATACATTACTTATCCTGTACTGATCCTGAGTTGCATCCTGAATTATACCCCAGAGCTGCACTCACTATTAGAGATGAGCGAATTTACAGGTGCTCCGGTGGGCTGGAAAAGGTGGATACAGTCCTAGGAAAGAGTCTCCTAGGACTGTATCCACCTTTTCCAGCCCACCGGAGCACCGGAAAGCTGAACTAATTTATGCAGGATAAGTCATCAACTGCCGAGCCGAGAAGTTCGTGACAAATCGAATTTACTGTAAATTCGCTCATCTCTACTCACTATTCTGCTGGTGAGGTCACTGTGTACATACATTACATTACTTATCCTGTACTGATCCTGAGTTATATCCTGTATTATACTCCAGAGCTGTACTCACTATTCTTCTGGTGAGGTCACTGTGTACATACATTACATTACTTATCCTGTACTGATCCTGAGTTATATCCTGTATTATACTCCAGAGCTGTACTCACTATTCTGCTGGTGAGGTCACTGTGTACATACATTACATTACTTATCCTGTACTGATCCTGAGTTATATCCTGTATTATACTCCAGAGCTGTACTCACTATTCTTCTGGTGAGGTCACTGTGTACATACATTACATTACTTATCCTGTACTGATCCTGAGTTATATCCTGTATTATACTCCAGAGCTGTACTCACTATTCTGCTGGTGGAGTCACTGTGTACATACATTATATTACTTATCCTGTACTGATCCTGAGTTATATCCTGTATTATACTCCAGAGCTGCACTCACTATTCTTCTGGTGAGGTCACTGTGTACATACATTACATTACTTATCCTGTACTGATCCTGAGTTATATCCTGTATTATACTCCAGAGCTGTACTCACTATTCTGCTGGTGGAGTCACTGTGTACATACATTATATTACTTATCCTGTACTTATCCTGAGTTATATCCTGTATTATACTCCAGAGCTGTACTCACTATTCTGCTGGTGAGGTCACTGTGTACATACATTACATTACTTATCCTGTACTGATCCTGAGTTATATCCTGTATTATACTCCAGAGCTGTACTCACTATTCTGCTGGTGAGGTCACTGTGTACAAACATTACATTACTTATCCTGTACTGATCCTGTATTATACTCCAGAGCTGTACTCACTATTCTGCTGGTGGGGTCACTATGTACATACATTACATTACTTATCCTGTACTGATCCTGAGTTATATCCTGTATTATACTCCAGAGCTGTACTCACTATTCTGCTGGTGAGGTCACTGTGTACATACATTACATTACTTATCCTGTACTGATCCTGTATTATACTCCAGAGCTGTACTCACTATTCTGCTGGTGGAGTCACTGTGTACATACATTACATTACTTATCCTGTACTGATCCTGAGTTATATCCTGTATTATACTACAGAGCTGTACTCACTATTCTGCTGGTGAGGTCACTGTGTACATACATTACATTACTTATCCTATACTGATCCTGAGTTACATCCTGTATTATACTCCAGAGCCGCACTCACTATTCTGCTGGTGGAGTCACTTTCAGGAAGGCTTAGTGTATACACTACATCAGAACAAACTGTGTACAGATGCTGAACAAGCAGGGAGAAGCAGGAAGAGGTTAGGTCTGCAACCTATGGAGCAAGTTATCAACAATATGAATACACCTGTGGATGTGACCGGAGTTCGGCAGGTCAATAGTTTCTTCTTTCATACGTAATTTTAAGAAAATGTTTTGTTTTTTTCCTGTAGGTTTTTGGAAATGGGCCCAAGGGAGAGTAAAATCAAATCACCCCACAAGACTGCTGCGGGACAAGATCGTGGGACCAGAGCCAGTCCCGTGACCAGCAGCCATCATATACCATTAAAAACTAAGCAACCACCCAACCCTGAGCCTGTCCTTGTATGGCCGGAGAACAGCGTGCGCTGGGGGAACCAGTACGACGTCTACATCTGTCACAGTAAGGAGGACGCTGACTGCTCTTATGCAATGGAGATGCTCTCTTACCTGGAGGCGCAGCCGGAGAAGTTGCGGTGCTTTCTCCCTATGAAGGACATGTTGCCAGGGAGTCCTGAATCCTCAGAAATGTGCAGTGGCATAGAAAGCAGCCATTGCTGGGTGATGCTGCTGACCTCCCACTTCCTATCCGATGGCTGGTGTAAATACCAGATGCACCAGTCCCTCATGCAGGCGCCGTGCTCCAATGGGCGCCTAATCCCGGTTATGATTGGGTTGACCTTCGCACAGTATCCGGTAGAGATGAAGCACATGTACGCCTACAAGACTGCGCTAAATGACAAAAGTGTGTTCGATAAAATTAAAGGAGCCATTGTGACATGTAAGTACAAAATTACAGATCTTCATCTTTACACAGCCAGGGTTACAGGATACTATCTCCTTGTATAGACATTTAGGAGGAATTTTGGACCATTTTCCCTGAAAATTTGATCCAGTTCATCCATGGGATGCCATATGTGCATCGGTCCTCCTAAAGTCAGGCCACAGTGTCTATAGGTTTAGGGTCAAGGATAGTCACCCTTGTATCCCTTTTATACACTTGGATTAATTGATCAATAATTACAAGGTGTCCGGGTCTTGAGGTAGCAACGTGGCCCCAGCAAACCATGATGTCCCCTGTTTCCCAGAAAGATATGTGTTCAGGAGTCCTGACCTTAACCCTGTGGAGATGCTGTGGCCTGACCTGAAGAGGGCGCTTCACACTAGGCAGAAATATTGATGAACGGAAACTAGGGATGCACCGATATATCGGCGGCTGATACATATCGTCCGAAAATAGCTATTTCGGGGAAATGCTGAAACAACAAAAAATGTGCCGATAATGACCCACCTCCCCTCCCCGCCCACAGCACAAGTTACAAACACTGCCAGTGCCAGAGGCGTAGCGTGGGAGGTGCAGGGGGGGGGGGCGGCCACACCGGGCGCAACATCTAGGGGGGGCCCTCTCCGGGATAGGAATACTTCTTTTTATATGCCCAGGCCGGCTCCTGTGTGTGGCTGCAGGCGGGGGCCGGCCAGAGCATATAAAAACGAATACTGTATACTAAAAACCAGGGGGCCTCCAGCTGTTGTGAAACTACAACTCCCAGCATGCCCGGACCGGCAAAGTCTGTCCGGGCATGCTGGGAGTTGTAGTTTCACAACAGCTGGAGGCCCCCTGGTTTTTAGTATACAGTATTAGTTTTTATAAGCTCTGGTCGGCCCCCGCCTGCAGCCACACACAGGAGCCGGCCCGGGCACATAAAAAGTAGTATTCCTATCCCGGACATCCCTGTGTCCTGAAAAATCTTTTCGGGACATAAGGATGTCCTCCCATCACTCACCATTCCCCGGCGTCCTCCCGCGATCCTCCTTTGGTCCTTCGCTTCTCCGCCTCTATGGTCATACGCACGAGTCGTCACTGACAACCAAAGAGACGCAGGAGGACCGCAGGATCGGCGCAGGAGAACGTGCGCTGGCCGGGGCCTGGTAAGTGACCGCTTCATCTTCTTCAGTGTTCCGGTCACCGCTCCCCCGGTCCTGACACCTACTGCTATGGTCCTTAGGCCATAGCAGTAGATGTGACCCCGGGCCGGAGGAGCGGTGACCGAAACACTGTGGGGGCAACAGTACAGACATACAGCCTCCAGCCATACACTGTATATGGCTGGAAGCTGTATGTCTGTGGGGTGGGGGAAGCTGCCTAATATTGTGGGGGAACTGCTGACCTAATGTGGGGGGGAGCTGCCTAATATTGTTGGGGGGAGCTGCCTAATATTGTTGGGGGGGAGCTGCCTAATATTGTGGGGGAACTGCTGACCTAATGTGGGGGGGAGCTGCCTAATATTGTGGGGGGGGGGGAGCTGCCTAATATTGTTGGGGAACTGCCTACTATTGTGGGGGGGAGCTGCCTACAAATGTGGGGGGAGCTGCCTAATATTGTTGGGGGGGAGCTGCCTAATATTGTGGGGGGGGGGAGCTGCCTAATATTGTTGGGGAACTGCCTACAAATGTGGGGGGAGCTGCCTACAAATGTGGGGGGAGCTGCCTAATATTGTTGGGGGGGGAGCTGCCTAATATTGTGGGGGGGGGAGCTGCCTAATATTGTTGGGGAACTGCCTACAAATGTGGGGGGAGCTGCCTACAAATGTGGGGGGAGCTGCCTAATATTGTTGGGGGGAGCTGCCTAATATTGTTGGGGGAACTGCCTACTATTGTGGGGGAAATTCTGATCTAATGTGGGGGAGCTGCCTACTATTGTTGGGGAGCTGCCTACTATTGTGGGGGAACTCCTGACCTAATGTGGGGGAGCTGGCAAACTAATGTGGGGGAATCTAATCTAATGAGCGAAGCGCTGCATTTTACCAGAAGATGGGGAGAAGTCATTTTCGGTTTCGGTATCGGTTTCGGCTGGACATTTTTTTATTTATTTTTTGGTTTCGTTTTGGTTCTGAAATTTCCATTTCGGTGCACCTCTAACGGAAACACATTAATTGGTCCAAAATTTCTCCTCATTATTGTGCAAATCATATTCATGACTACAAGAAATGTTTGCTTGCGGTTAGTACTGCTAAAGGTGGATCTACGGGCTATTAAATTCAAAAGATTCACTGACATTTTTTCCCTGCACTGTGCATGTTTACTCAATGTGGTTGATAAAAGATATGAACATCATACAGCTGTCTGCAGTATTAGTTTAGTTACATTGTGTTCATGTATAATTGCAAATAGAGAGTAATCAGATCACATTGTGTGGTAATGGGGTGTGATGAGGGCAGATGTTGTTACCCTAGGGGCAGATGGCATTAACTCCTTGTATTCGTGACGCCAGGGCGTGGTTTATCCTCAATACCACTGGAAGGTATACTGCTGGATCCTGGGCTAGGCACGGGGGCAATAATGACTCCGATAAAAAGTTACGGGTAACAGTAGTTTTACTGAGGGTAGACAGATGGTAAAGTCTATACAGTTCTGCCAGGGCCCAAGGAGGTGATCAGTGACTCAGAGCCCTTAAGGGCTTGCTGGGACTTGTAGTAGGACCGGAAAATGTAAATCAGACCACGCTGACTTCACAGGGTCTGACTTGACTTGACTGAAGACTGACAAAGCTATGACTGTATCTTACTTGACTTGATGGTGGCTGCAGGACTTGACTTTGAGGCCTCCAACACTCCGGACACACACTAGACACGACTGACCTCAGCAAATACTTATCTCCAAAGAGCAAAAGAGAGCGAGGCTAGCTCCATCCAGGGCTTATATGGGGGAGACTAGCAGGGAGCCCATAGGTCACTCTTGGGGTCACCTGGTCACTGGTACCTCCTGGGTAACAATCACATGACATATCACATGGTACAACTCTTAAGCAACAAGACATTTTATAATACATTACACTGCAGAACATATGTACAGGAGGGAAACAAGTACAAGGGGCCCAGAGGACACTGAGGGGAGGCTGCCTGACAGGACAGCAAGGGTACGGGGTAACACCTCCCGTACTGGGCCACCACAATTGTATTAGTAATCAGTCCATGTAGTGGGTTCACTTACATTGATGCAACACTAAATATATAATTATTTTTGTGTAGTTTAAATTACAAGTAAATGACAATAGATGAAGAACATTGATGCTGTGCTATTGACTTAAAAAGGGGTATTCCACTGTAGAACCTTTTTTTTTTTTACACATTATCCCCCGGCTGCCGGCATATAATACAAAAAGTTAGACTTGCCTGCCGCTGCACCCTCGGTGCCCGGTATTGCTGCTTCTATCCTCCGCTGCGGTCCTTTCTGGTTGCTGGTGGTGAACGCGTCACTCTGCGGCTCAGCTAATTGCTAACAGCAGCAATGTCCTGCACGGCTAGAGATGGGCAGAGCTGCAGTGTAATGTATTGAGCTCTGACACTGGCCTTCTACTTGGTCCCAGAGCTCAATATGTCACACTGCAGTTTAGCCTATCAACGGCCAAGGCAGGAGTGACAGTATGACGTGTTGAGCACCGGCATCCAGGAAGAAGACTGCACTGGAGGTTGGGATCAGGGAGGGAGCAGCGGCAGGTAGGTCTATGTTTTTGTTTCATATGTCTGCAGCCTGGGGTTAATTTAAAGGGGTACTCCCGTGGAAAACTTTTTTTTTTTTTTAAATCAACTGGTGCCAGAAAGTTAAACAGATTTTTAAATCACTTCTACAAAAATAATCTTAATCCTTCCAGTACTTTTTAGGGGCTGTATACTAAAGAGAAATCCAAGAAATAAATGCATTTCCTCCGATGTCATGACCATAGTGCTCTCTGCTGACCTCTGCTGTCCATTTCATGAACTGTCCAGAGCAGGAAAAAATCCCCATAGCAAACATATGCTGCTCTGGATAGTTCCTAAAATTGACAGTAGAGGTCATCAGAGAGCACTGTGGTCATGACATCAGAGGAAATGCATTTCTTTTTTTGATTTCTCTTTAGTATACAGCCCCTAAAAAGTACTGGAAGGATTAAGATTTTTTAATAGTAGTGATTTACAAATCTGTTTAACTTTCTGGCACCAGTTGATTTAAAAAAAAAAAAAAAAAAAAGTTTTCCACGGGAGTACCCCTTTAAAAAGAGTACGCCTTTTAGAGGTATAGTACACTTTCATTGTGGAGGACTTTGTATCTTCTTGACCAACTATTTGCATGTTCCTGTTTGTTTGTTTTTTTTAGATCTAAAAGATATGATAACTATTACAAGTGACCAGATTCCTTCATATTCTCCAAGAAACATGTCTGTGGAAAACAGCCGGAGCCCCAGGATGTCTGTGGAAAACAGCCGGAGCCCCAGGATGTCTGTGGAAAACAGCCGGAGCCCCAGGATGTCTGTGGAAAACAGCCGGAGCCCCAGGATGTCTGTGGAAAACAGCCGGAGCCCCAGGATGTCTGTGGAAAACAGTCAGGAGAAAAGTTCAGTGTCTCAGGAAACCACCAGTGACCTGTCAAAAAGAAGCTCTGTGACTGAGCTAGAGACCACCACCGATATGTCCATAAAAATCCCAGGGTCCCAGGAGATCACCAATTACATATCCTTAAAAAGCCCAGCAACCCTAAATACTACCAGTGAGGTGCTCTTTAGAACCCCGATGTCAGAGGAGACTACCGATAAAGTTTCAATAAGAAGCTTAGTGTCACAGGAGACCACAAGTGACATGTCCTTAAGATGCCCAGTGACCCAGGAGGCCTCCAGGAAAGTCTCATTAAGAAGCTCAGCGTCTGAGATTTTCAGTGATGTATCCATGGGAAGCTATTTAACTGGACTGGAGACCACCAGTGACATGTCTATAAGAAGTTCTGTGACTGGACTGGAGACCACCAGTGACATGTCTATAAGAAGTTCTGTGACTGGACTGGAGACCACCAGTGACATGTCTATAAGAAGTTCTGTGACTGGACTGGAGACCACCAGTGACATGTCTATAAGAAGTTCTGTGACTGGACTGGAGACCACCAGTGACATGTCTATAAGAAGTTCTGTGACTGGACTGGAGACCACCAGTGACATGTTCTCTAGAGCCCCAATGACAGAGGAAAACACCAGTGAAGTTCCATTAAAAAGCTTGGTGGCAGACAAGACCAGTGACTTGAAAAGCTCTATGGCCAGACAAGAGACCACCAGTGACTTGTCCATGATAAGGTCTGTAACAGGACTGACAAGTGATGTGTCCTCTAGAACTCCAATGACAGAAAAGACCAATGTTGAAGCTTCATTTAAAAGCTATGTGACCCAGGAGACCAACAGTGACATGTCCATGAGAAGCTCTATGACCAGACAGGAGACTACCAGTGAAGTGTCCTTTGGAAGCCTCACCCATGTTACCACTAATGACATGACTATAAGAAGCTCTGTTACCAAACAAAAGACCACCGGTGACATATCCTCAAGAAGCCCAGTGACCACCAGCGAAGTGTCCATAAGCAGCTCTATGACTGAACAGGGGGCCGACTCGTACTTTTCTTTATCCCTACCACTTATTAATAATAGAGATATTGGTACAGACTGTAAATGCATCACGACCGTGACCAAGGATTCGTTCAGTCGGGAGACACAAATCAACACAAGTGACTTCGGTGTTTGGTCAATGACTATGGACTTAGTGACTCAAGACACCACAAGTGACATGTCCATGAGAAGCACTATGACCAGACAGGACACCACCAGTGATGTGTCCATTAGAAGCCATAACCAGGAGACCACTAGTGACATGACCATGAGAAGCTCTGTGACCAAAATGGACACCATCAGTGACACCGTTTCAAAAAGCTCAGTGACCACCAGTGATGTGTTCTTAAGCAGCTCTGTGACCGAGCAGGAGACCACCAATGACTTATCTTTGTCCCCACCACTTATCAATAATAGAGATGTCTGTACAGACTGTAAATGCATCACGACCACAACCAAGGATTCGTTCAGTCGGGAGACACGAATCAACACAAGTGACTCCGGAGTTTGGTCAATGACTATGGACCTTCATACAGACTGCAATGATGTCTACACAAGTGGTGGGCAAACAGTGAGCACACACTCAGACTGCAGTGATGTCTACACAAGTGGTGGGCAAACAGTGAGCACACACTCAGACTGCAGTGATGTCTACACAAGTGGTGGGCAAACAGTGAGCACACACTCAGACTGCAGTGAAGTGAACACAAGTGATGGGCAAACAGTGAGCACACACTCAGACTGCAGTGATGTCTACACAAGTGGTGGGCAAACAGTGAGCACACACTCAGACTGCAGTGAAGTGAACACAAGTGGTGGG
Source organism: Hyla sarda (assembly GCF_029499605.1). Classification (NCBI taxonomy): domain Eukaryota; kingdom Metazoa; phylum Chordata; class Amphibia; order Anura; family Hylidae; genus Hyla; species Hyla sarda. Next base: position 114,473,773 of record NC_079198.1, on the reverse strand, counting down.
CAAACAGTGAGCACACACTCAGACTGCAATGATGTCTACACAAGTGGTGGGCAAACAGTGAGCACACACTCAGACTGCAGTGATGTCTACACAAGTGGTGGGCAAACAGTGAGCACACACTCAGGCTGCAGTGATGTCTACACAAGTGGTGGGCAAACAGTGAGCACACACTCAGACTGCAGTGAAGTGAACACAAGTGGTGGGCAAACAGTGAGCACACACTCAGACTGCAATGATGTCTACACAAGTGGTGGGCAAACAGTGAGCACACACTCAGGCTGCAGTGATGTCTACACAAGTGGTGGGCAAACAGTGAGCACACACTCAGGCTGCAGTGATGTCTACACAAGTGGTGGGCAAACAGTGAGCACACACTCAGACTGCAGTGATGTCTACACAAGTGGTGGGCAAACAGTGAGCACACACTCAGGCTGCAGTGATGTCTACACAAGTGGTGGGCAAACAGTGAGCACACACTCAGACTGCAGTGAAGTGAACACAAGTGGTGGGCAAACAGTGAGCACACACTCAGACTGCAGTGATGTCTACACAAGTGGTGGGCAAACAGTGAGCACACACTCAGACTGCAGTGAAGTGAACACAAGTGGTGGGCAAACAGTGAGCACACACTCAGACTGCAGTGATGTCTACACAAGTGGTGGGCAAACAGTGAGCACACACTCAGACTGCAGTGATGTCTACACAAGTGGTGGGCAAACAGTGAGCACACACTCAGACTGCAGTGATGTCTACACAAGTGGTGGGCAAACAGTGAGCACACACTCAGACTGCAGTGATGTCTACACAAGTGGTGGGCAAACAGTGAGCACACACTCAGACTGCAGTGAAGTGAACACAAGTGGTGGGCAAACAGTGAGCACACACTCAGACTGCAATGATGTCTACACAAGTGGTGGGCAAACAGTGAGCACACACTCAGACTGCAGTGATGTCTACACAAGTGGTGGGCAAACAGTGAGCACACACTCAGGCTGCAGTGATGTCTACACAAGTGGTGGGCAAACAGTGAGCACACACTCAGACTGCAGTGAAGTGAACACAAGTGGTGGGCAAACAGTGAGCACACACTCAGACTGCAATGATGTCTACACAAGTGGTGGGCAAACAGTGAGCACACACTCAGGCTGCAGTGATGTCTACACAAGTGGTGGGCAAACAGTGAGCACACACTCAGGCTGCAGTGATGTCTACACAAGTGGTGGGCAAACAGTGAGCACACACTCAGACTGCAGTGATGTCTACACAAGTGGTGGGCAAACAGTGAGCACACACTCAGGCTGCAGTGATGTCTACACAAGTGGTGGGCAAACAGTGAGCACACACTCAGACTGCAGTGAAGTGAACACAAGTGGTGGGCAAACAGTGAGCACACACTCAGACTGCAGTGATGTCTACACAAGTGGTGGGCAAACAGTGAGCACACACTCAGACTGCAGTGAAGTGAACACAAGTGGTGGGCAAACAGTGAGCACACACTCAGACTGCAGTGATGTCTACACAAGTGGTGGGCAAACAGTGAGCACACACTCAGACTGCAGTGATGTCTACACAAGTGGTGGGCAAACAGTGAGCACACACTCAGACTGCAGTGATGTCTACACAAGTGGTGGGCAAACAGTGAGCACACACTCAGACTGCAGTGATGTCTACACAAGTGGTGGGCAAACAGTGAGCACACACTCAGACTGCAGTGATGTCTACACAAGTGGTGGGCAAACAGTGAGCACACACTCAGACTGCAGTGATGTCTACACAAGTGGTATGGATAAGCTAACATGACAGCGAACGTTGATTCTCAGGCACATCACAACAACATCTATACAAGCACCTTAGGCCAGAACGCTCTTATATTTACCCTAAAAAAAATCAGTGTTTTCCAAATTCTTGCCGTTCACACCAAATTATTTTTCACACTACATTATGGAGATGCTTTTTCGTGCATTAGTAGTAGAAGATAAGACTGGACTGGCCCTTTAAGGTCGTCTTTTCTTTTAGATATTTTATGACTGTATAGTTTATGCTGTAATAAAGCTGCTATTTATGCATCATTTGGTTACATGGGGTCCAGGGTGCTGTGTATCCGTGTGGCCGTGTTTTAGTCTTGTGTTTACTGTTGCAGTATTGGTGAAGCCTGGCAATCCGTGTTAAAAGAGCAATAGAAAAACAAAGGGAATTTCTTCTGAAAACAGCACCACCCCTGTCCTCAATTTGGCTCCATTTACATCAATAAAACAGAGCTGCATCAGCTCTGTTTTACGTGACATATTCTACTTGAACTAAGTGGTAAATTTTCGTCTATACTTCCATCATTTCTTGGTGAAAAATTTTAAAATTTCATGAAAAATTTTAAAATTTAGAATTTTTCTAAATTTTAAGCTCTCTGCTTGTAAGGAGAATGGACATCCCAAATAAATTCTGTATTGATTCACATATACAATATGTCTACTTTATGTTTGCATCATAAAGTTGACATGTTTTTACTTTTGGAAGACATCAGAGGACTTCAAAGTATAGCTGCAATTTTAAAATTTTTCACAAAATGTTTAAAATCTGAATTTTTCAGGGACCAGTTCAGATTTGAGGGGCCTTCATATTACAAATACCCCATAAATGACCCCATTATAAAAACTGTACCCCTCAAAGTATTCAAAATGACATTCAGAAAGTTTGTTAACCCTTTAGGTGTTTCACAGGAATAGCAGCAAAATTCAAAATCTTCATTTTTTACACTCGCATGTTCTTACAATACAGGAATATGGGTGCACTACTGTGGTAGATGTATACAGTGACATTGGCTATCCCTCAACACTGATGTTAAAATTGAGACATTCGCCAGTGTATCCTTATATAAAGGACACACCAGAGCCCGCACACCAACGCCAAGGTTTCTCAAATTGGTGCGAGACCTAACGCTAATCCTACCTGTGCTTGATAAGCAAAACAGGGGCCAGTGGGCAATTACGGCAGCATTCGGTCGACTCACAACTTCCTCCCTTCCCCTCCAGCGTGACTGAGCACACATACAATCGGAGGAGGGATACAAACTGCAAGCCCCACCTGAGTTGGCTAATATGGGTGCCTGGCCTCACAGGTGCTACCTTAATGCTGCCTTAACGCATGTTCTTGTAGACCCAGTTTTTTTTTATTTTCACAAGGGGTAATAGAAGAAAAAGCCCCCAAAATTTGTAACCCAATTCCTCTCGAGTAAGGAAATACCTCATATGTGGATGTCAAGTGTTCGGCGGGCGCAGTAGAGGGCTCAGAAGGGAAGGAGCGACAATGGGATTTTGGAGAGTGAATTTTGCTGAAATAGTTTATGGAGGGTATGTCGCATTAAGGAAGCCCCTATGGTGCCATAACAGCAAAAAAATAATAATAATAACCACATGGCATACTATTTTGGAAACAACACCTCTCAAGGCATGTAACAAGGGGTCCAGTGAGCCTTAATACCCCACAGGTGTTCGACACCTTTTCGGTAAAGTCGGATTTGTAAATGAAATTTTATGGGGTTTTTTTTTTTCCATAAATGCATTTTTTCCCCCAAATTTTCAATTTTTACAAGAGGTAATTGGAGAAATGCCCCCAAAATTTGTAACCCCATTTCTTCTGAGTATGGAAATACCCCATGTGTGGACGTAAAGCGCACTGCAGATGCACTACAATGTTCAGAAGAGAAGGAGCCACATTTGGCTTTTTGAATGCAAATTTTGCTGAAATTTTTTTTGGGGGGCATGTCCCATTTAGGAAGCCCCTATAGTGCCAGAACAGCAAAAAAAAAAAAAAAAAAACATATGGCACACTGTTTGGGAAACTACACCCCTCAATGAACATAACAAGGGGTACTGTGAGAATTTACATCCCACAGGTGTTTGACAAATTTCTGCTAAAGTTGGATGTGAAAATGAAAAATGAAAATGAAAAATTACATTTGTTTTGACTAAAATGCTGGTGTTACCCCAATTTTTTTATTTTCACAAAGAGTAGTAGGAGAAAAAGCCTATGGTATGGAAATACCCCATATGTGGATGCAAAGTGCTCTGCGGGAGCACTACAATGCTCAGAGGGGAAGGAGCGCCATTGAGCTTTGGGAGAGTATTTGGTTGGAATAGAAGTTGGGGGCCATGTGCGTTTACAAAGCCCCCATTGTGACAGAACAGTGGACCCCCCCCAACATGTGACCCCATTTTGGAAACTACACCCCTTACGGAATGTAATAAGGGGTGCAGTGAGCATTTACACCCACTGGTGTTTGACAAATCTTTGGAAGAGTGGGCTGTGCAAATTAAAAATTACATTTTTCATTTTCACGGACCACTGTTCCAAAAATCTGTCAAACACCTGTGGGGTGTAAATGCTCACTGCACCCCTTATTACATTCTCTCTCTAACATCCCAATTGCGCTCCTTCTCTTCTGAGCATTGTAGTTCGCCCGCAGAGCACTTTATATCGACATATGGGGGTTGCAAATTTAGGGTAACACCAGCATTTTAGTGAAAATTATTATTTTTTAACATCCAACTTTAACAAAAATTCGTCAAACACCTGTGGGGTTTAAAGGCTCACTATACCCCTTGTTACATTCCGTGAGGGGTGTTGATTCCAAAATGAGGTCACATGTGGGTATTTTTTTGCGTTTATGTCAGAACTGCTGTAAATCCAGCCACCCCTGTGCAAAGGCTGTCAAGGTACGATGGGAGTTGTTGTTTTCCAACAGCTGAAAGGTTACAGGTTAGGTCAGTGTTTCCCAAGTAGGGTGCCTCCAGCTGTGGCAAAACTACAACTCCCAGCATGCTGGGAGTTGTAGTTTTGCCACAGCTGGAGGCACCCTACTTGGGAAACACTGGGTTAAGTAATGGCTCATCTTAAGGGTACGTTCACAAATACAGGATCCTGCACCGTTTTCGATGCGCAGGATTTGTAACTACCAATTAGAAGCTGCGCTCAGTCATTTAGTTTACTTCTAAATTTTCAGTAGAAAATCCTGCGCATCAAATCTGCGTACATGTGAACGTACCCTTAAGGGGTATGCCAGGAAAACAAACTTTTCTTTTATATAAACTGGCTCCAGAAAGTTAAACAGATTTGTAAATTACTTCAATTACAAAAACTGAACACAGCTTGAAATCCAGCGCTTCAAATCTAAGCAGGATACTGTACGTGTGAATAGACCCTAAAGGGGTATTCCAGGAAGAAAACTTTTTTTATATATCAACTGGCTCCAGAAAGTTAAACAGATTTGTAAATTACTTCAATTACAAAATCTTAATCCTTCCAGGAGTTATCAGCTGCTGAAGTTGAGTTGTTGTTTTCTTTCTGACAACAGTGCTCTCTGCTGAAACCTCTGCTTGTCTCAGGAACTGTCTGAAGCATTAGAGTTTTGCTATGGGGATTTTCTCCTACTCTGAACAGTTTCTGAGATAAGCAGAGGTGTCAGCAGAGAGCACTGTTGTCAGACAGAAAAGAACAACTCAACTTCAGCAGCTGATAACTACTGGAAGGATTACGATTTTTTAATAAAAGTAATTTACAAATCTGTTTAACTTTCTGGAGCCAGTTAATATATATATATAAAAAAACTTTTTTTTTTCCTGGATAACCCCTTTAGGGTCTATTGACACGTACAGTATCCTGCGTAGATTTGAAGCGCTGGATTTCCAGCTGTTTTCAGTCATTCAGTTTACATTGAAATCTGCAGCAGAAAATCCTGCGCATCAAATCTGCGCAGAATACTGTACATGTGCATAGACCCTTTAGAAGGTCATCACTAGAGATGAGCGAACTTACAGTAAATTCGATTCGTCACGAACTTCTCAGCTCGGCGGTTGATGACTTTTCCTGCATAAATTCAGCTTTCTGGTGCTCCGGTGGGCTGGAAAAGGTGGATACAGTCCTAGGAGACTCTTTCCTAGGACTGTATCCACCTTTTCCAGCCCACCGGAGTACCGGAAAGCTGAACTAATTTATGCAGGAAAAGTCAGCAACCGCCGAGCTGAGAAGTTCGTGACGAATCGAATTTACTGTAAGTTCGCTCATCTCTAGTCATCACTAAGAAGGAGATTTATCATTCTTTTCAAACATATGGTTTTTATATGACAATGTTTTTACTTACTTTTGCTTACATGTGATCTATTTATCAAATAGTCGCACGACCTTGATAAATAAACCGCACGTAAGCGAAACCCGGGAAAGCCGCTTACAAATGCATTTTTTAAAGCAGAAAAATTTTCCCTTATGTTAATAGCCGAAGTTCTTTATCTACCATTTATTACCAGTAGTGTTACTAGAGAGTGACGGGGAGGGGGGGGGGGGTACAGCATCGGGCAACATCATGACTGGAACTAAATAGCTGCACTCCAACTATCCCGCAACAACCCATCCACCCTCCTCAGAAATTAAAAAATAATAAAAACATACTGTGCTACACCATGAATATCCGTACTCTGGAGGCTCGGTACGTTACCCACCAAATGTGCATGAAGCTGTATTACTATGGATGTTTCTTATTTTTTTTTATGAAAAATTTTAGTGCCACATATGGGTTATTTACGTAGTCTGTAATAATTCGTACACAATTATTTTGTGCCTTATTCCAGCATGTACGTGTCCTAAAATTAAATGGGCACTGTCAGATATAAAAACTTTTGATATGTTGTAAAGCATGTATAACCAATAGGTTTTGCAATTACTTTCATTAGAAAATTTTCAGTATTTCATTCTGAAAAAGCCAAACAACTGCCCCCCCTGCCAGCTTGGACACATACTAGTCCTGCTGTGTCCATGCATCATCACCTATGTCATGGACACACTTCCTTGATTGACAGCTGTGAGCGCAGGAAAAATCCTCCCACTGTCAGCTTGTGTCCCGCTACTGTCAGTGAGGACATGCTGGGAGTTGTAGTTTTGCTAATGCTAGGGGAGATGTGAGCAGACAGCATACTGAGGGAGGGGGCGGAGACCTGCACAGTGAGGCCACGCCCCCTTCCTTTGAGAGGAATTCAGACTAGTGAGCTAAATTAAAAGTGTAATAAAAAAATAAATAAAGGTGCTAGACACATAAAAAATACATGTACATGTTCAGGATTAGGTACTGAGTGATATATTAAAAAAATGTTTTTTTGTTGGATCTGACAGGTACGCTTTAACTTCTTCAGGACGCCGGGCGTATGCATACGCCCTGCATCCCGAGTCCTTAAGGATGTGGGGCATATGCATACGCCCGTAGGAATTCCGGGCCCCGCCGCTAGCCGGTTGAGGATCAGACCAGGATGCCTGCTGACACATCCCGACACATTGCCCAGGGGGGTCCTGAGCTCCCCCCCCCCCCCATGTCGGCAATCGGAGAAAATCGCCTGTCAATTCAGACATGCGATTTTCTGCTATTCTTGGCTGATCGTGACCCGATCTCTGGTGACCCGATCACTCAGAAAATAGGGATGATCGGAGCTGTCAGTGACAGCCCCGATCATCCTGAGGGAAAGGAGCGAGGTCGCAGTGCTGCGATCTCCTCCTATCCCCTGCCATTGGTCAGAACTGATTCTGACCGATGGCAGTGCAGGACAGTGGGTTGCCATGGCAACCCCCGTTCTGCCCACCCCTGGATGTCGTGTGGAACGTGGGGAGAAGATGCCTGGGGACCCCCGATCGTCGCTGGAGACAGGCACAGGTAGGGAAACCACGATGGGGGGGGGGGGGGGGGGGGGTAGGGGGTTAATGAAAGTGAAAGTAAAGTGATCTTTACTGTGGCAACAACTAGGAAGGAGTTGTAGTTTTGCAACATCTGGAGGGTCACACTTTGGAGACCACTGTTACAGTGGTGCCCAAACAGTAGCCCTCCAGATGTTGCCAAACTACAACTCTCAGCATGCCTAGACTGCCCAGGCATGCTGGAAGTTGTAGTTCTGTAACATCTGTCCCTTCAAATTTAGCAATTCTCATGAAATTTTGGGATTTTTCACCAAAAAAAGGATGCAAGTAGCGCCGAAAATTTACCACCAAAATAAAGTAGAATATGTCACGAAAAAACTATCTCAGAATCAGAATATTCGGTAAAAGCGTTTTCAAGTTATTAATTCGTAAAGCGACGGTGGTCAGAATTGCGAAAAAGGGCTGTGTCCTTAAGGGGTTAAACAATAAATAAATTAAAAAAAAAATACTATTTATACATGTTTTTTTATTTATTTATTTATTGTTTAAGCTTATTTTTGCATTTTTTAGTTTTCCTTTTCGTGTGTGTAAAATTAGCAAACCAGCTGACTTTTATTGTTGGTTTGTTTAGGGAGTTTTTAGGGGGCGATGAGTGTCAGGACTGAGATGATCGGCTTTAGGAATGATCATAGTTTCATATTTCACCAGACATACACTAGGTGGCGCCGTCACGCGTCTCTGTACTGTCACTTATAACGCTGCGCAGCAGATGGCGCTGTGACCCGGCGGTACTGCGCATGCTCCACACTACAATGGCTCAACCTGGTGAGAAGAGGAAGCGGGAAGATGAGGTTGAGAACGGCGATGGCGGCGGAGATACCGGGACCTCCGCGGGAGTAGAGCATCCTCTCTCCGGGTTCCAGCTTCAGAGCGTTCTGAGAGAGTCAGCGAGGGACAAGACCATCTTTCTGCACGGACAGGTACCCGGGGGAAAGTATAAGAGGTTACACCTGTGTGAGGATCCGGGCTGTACCACTGCTGTAGGGGGGCGGGAGGACTGTTCCATTCTCACATAAGGGGAGTAGACCTAGAAACACACGGACTTCTGACACATTGTAACGACTTTATTATTTCTTACAGACTTTTCTAGTGTACGTTAGATTGGCAATATGTTATAGGCTATATTTGTCCCTGAGGGGGTAATGGGGCACCTTTTTAAAGGAACAGTACATTAATATAGTGTTTTCCAACCAGGGTGCCTTCAGCTGTTGCAAAACTACAACTTCCAGCATGCCCGGACAGCCTTTGGCTGCCCGGGCATGCTGGGAGTTGTAGTTTTGCAACAGCTCGAGCCACGCTGGTTGGAAAACACTGCAGTACGGCCGGGTTCACATCACGTTTTTGCAGTACAGTTCCTGTATCAGGATTTTGATTAAAAAAATAAAAAAATTGATTCCGCCAAAACCAGACTAAACTGTATCAAAACGTGTGTATGAATTTTTATCTGTATACGGTTTGAAAAATGATGTCCGGTTGCATCTGTTTTTTAAGAAAAAAAGTAAGTTTTTTACTTTTCACTCCATTATGGATAAAGTTTCACTTGTTTTGATTGAAATTCCAAGAAAACAAAACTGTGCAAAGTCAAAAACCGTATCGTGAAAACCGGATGGAACCGTACGCACATACTGTTCTGTACCGTTCCCATTGACTCCCATGTTAAAAAAAAAAAAAACTTATACGGTTTAATACAGTTTTGCACCCGGACCAAAAACTGTGGGAGGTCAAGGTTTTCTGTCCGGAAAAAAAAAATTTGAAGAAAAATGTATGGTTTGAAAAACAGAGACAACTGTATACATTATGGTGCATACGGTTTTGAATGGGAAGTCTATGGGCGCGGTTTTCTGTACGGTTGCATATGTATATAATACAATACAGAAATTTAGGTGCACTTCTGTGGTAGATGTATACAGTGACATTGGCTATCCCTCAACACTGATGTTAAAATTGAGACATTCGCCAGTGTATCCTTATATGAAGGACACACCAGAGCCCGCACACCAATGCCAAGGTTTCTCAAATGGCACGGGACCTAACGCTAAACCTACCTGTGCGTGATAAGAAAAACAGGGGCCAGTGGGCAATTACGGCAGTATTAGGCCGACTCACAGAGTCCTCCCAGATACCCTCCAGCGTGGCTACAAGCACACATGCAATGGGAGGGGGAGGCAAACTGCAAGCCCCACTTGAGTTGGCTAATATGGGTGCATACCAGAGCCCGCACACCAATGCCAAGGTTTCTCAAATGGTGCGGGACCTAACGCTAAACCTACCTGTGCATAATAAGGAAAACAGGGGCCAGTGGGCAATTACGGCAGCAGCTTGCCTCCCCCTCCCATTGTGTGTGTGCTCAGTCACGCTGGAGGGTACCTGGGAGGACTCTGTGAATCGACCGAATGCTGCCGTAATTGCCCACTGGCCCCTGTTTTGCTTATCACGCACAGGTAGGTTAGCGTTAGGTCCCGTGCCATCTGAGAAACCTTGGCGTTGGTGTGCGGGCTCTGGTGTGTCCTTTATATAAGGATAAACTGGCGAATGTCTCAATTTTAACATCAGTGTTGAGGGATTAGCCAATGTCATTGTATACATCTACCACAGTAGTGCACCCATATTCCTGTATTGTATTCTAATTGTTACACATCCACACCGTCTATCTGGTGTAGGATTCTATTGTGGTACTTGTAGTCCGCTGCAGGCATCCCCCATTGTATGCATTTTTATGCTGGGGATCGCCCTTAGCAACGGACTACAAGGGCAGGATCTGCTCCCCCAGTATAGATGCACAACTGTATTTGGGGTTGAGCACCTCCAGCCATTTGAGACCACGTTTTTTGTTGTTGCGCATACAATATATATATTTATAATATATATAAATGTTTTTATTTATTTTTTTTAATATAAAATCGTGGTGTGAACCCACGCTTATACAATCTATTATTCCCTGTTATCAGCCAATTTAGAGAGAGGAGAGAGAGAAAAAAAAAACTATCCCCACTAGGTGCTATCTCCAGAGGAAATAAAATAAAGTGAGGAGAATCCTCTTAGTCCAATAAAACTTGTTTATTAAATAAATAAAAAAAATTAAAAAAGACAACATCAAGAGCAAGATGCGTTTCGGGTGTTGTACCACCCTTCCTCATTTGCAGATGTGTTAGTCCAATAAAACTTGTTTATTAAATAAAATAGCAGACTACATCAGGAGCAAGACACGCTTCGGGTGTTGTACCACTCTTCCTCAGTTGCAGCCAATTCAGGCAGGATGCGGCAGACAGAGTACAGGATCCCATTCAGCCATTTATGAGTGTTTTATTCCCCCTCATCCTTACCTTCTACCGTTCTCTGTTATCAGGTGAGCAGTGAGGGGCAGAGCGCTGAAGATGCCGTCGTCATCCTGGAGAGGGCGCCTTTTCAGGCGGAGACCGTCCCACGCCTTCTTGGCAATAATCCGGAGCTAAAGCTTCAGCTGAAGAATGACATCTACAGCGTCTACCACATGAGCCCGCCGCCGGAGCTGAACGGTGAGGACGTGGCCGTGAGTCCCTGGGGCCCTTGACACAATGGCCCTGATTTACTAACATGATCCCGACCCTTTTTATTTTTTTTTTATTTTATGGGGTTACGCAGCACAATTTGTGTCGCACGTCCTCTGCGGCACTTTGTGCGACACATTTTACTAGTGAAAACCCGACTGTTTTCCAATTACTGAGTATTTTTTAACCCGACTAAGGGTGAGTTTACACACTATTACTAGCAGCGGGTTTCCCGCTACCATTGATTTAAAAGGGTCCACAGACAGTCCGCAATAGTGTCAGATTTGCAGACTGTCCGCGGACCCATTCAAATGAATGGTAGCATAACCCGCTGCTAGTTACTAGCGTGTGAACTCACCCTAAAGGGGCGTTGTTTGCATAATTAGGGACGTGTTCCCGACATTTTCCTGAAAACACAACAGTTGTATTTAAAAACCCACCCGAAAAATAGTGAAATACTGAACTTGAAAACCTGACTGCCATGAGGTGTGGGTTTGTTGAAAATCCTGTTACTTTGTCCCCTTAGTAGCTTTTTATATTTTTCATACATTTTTATTTTTTTTTTAAATTTCTTTTATATACCGTATTTATCGGCGTATAATACGCACCCCCATTTTAACAGGGAAATTTAAAGGGTAACTCCCACCATCCATTTTTTTTTTTCTTTAAGTCCCTGCCTATTGCCCATCTATCCCTAACCCCCTCCCTGCCTTTACATTTTTTTTTTTACTATATTAAAATGCCTTTTTGTCTGCCTGGTAGTGTGCTCACTACCAGGCAGACTTTCCCAGCAGGCACCACGTCACTGATGCCTGCTGGGGCCGGCACTTCTGCCCTTAGCTCACTATACAGGGTGCCTTCAGCTGTTTCACCACTACAACTCCCAGCTTGCCCAGACATCTACTGGCTTAAGTACTACAACATATCAATTTTTTTATTTCATGACAGTGCCCATTTTAGTAAAAAAAAAATTTTATGTAAAATAAATGAATTGGACTAAATGCCACATCATCCCCCCCCAACTTTGTTTTCTTCTGCACCTCAGTTTGGTCCCGTCCCCTCCAGTGCCACATCATTCCTTCCCTTTTATCAGTCCCTGTGCCACATTTACCCCTCTCATCACCACCCCCCATGTCTCATCATCTCCCCATGTCATAGACCACCACTAGCCATACAGACATTAAGCCTTTAGTGCCTCCCCCACCATCATGTCCCGCTCATCATCCCCACACCCTGTCTCATCATTTCTCCGTCTCATCATCCCCCCCCACCCCCATCATGTTCCTCCTATGGCATCCAGTGGTCTTCAACCTGCGGACCTCCAGATGTTGCAAAACTACAACTTCCAGCATGCCCGGACAGCCAACTGCTTTCCGGGCATGCTGGGAGTTGTAGTTTTGCAACATCTGGAGGTCCGCAGGTTGAAGACCACTCTTCCCCTTTCCTTACTTGTCTGCGCTTCGGCTGTCTTGTGGGGTCAGTGAAGCAGATGAGTTACGTCCTCTTCCGGCTTCTCTGTGCGGCTTCAGGGATGTCACTTTTCGGCGGTGACTACAGGAAATGACATCAGTGATGCCGCACAGAGAAGTCGGCAGAGGACGTAACTCATCTGCTTCACTACCCGCAAGACCCTCCGCCTGACCTGCCGAAGCGCAGCCAGGTAAGGAAAATAAACAAAACTATAAAAAGCAGGAAAATGGGGAATGATGAGGGAGGGGGGAGGTAAGAAAAATGAAAAGTAAAACTCACTTGTTTCCTCCCGCACTATCCACAGATACTGTTGGATTGTGCGGGAGACGCTGATTAAAAGGTAGCGCAGATCCGGACAAGGTAGGGCTCATTTTAATCAGTGTCTCCCGCACTATCCACCACACCAGTACCTGTGGATAGTGCGGGAGAAAACAAGTGACAGTGCGGGGAGGAGACGCAGCTGGTCTCTGATTTAAAGTGGCCACGGCCGTGCTGTTAATACTGAACAAGCAGACGCTGCTGCGGCCGCTTTAAATCAGTGACCAGAAGACAGCCTTTGGCTGTCCAGGCATGCTGGGAGTTGTAGTTTTGCAACAGCTGGAGACGCCCTGGTTGGGAAACACTGCTATAGACTGTCAGCAAGGATCAGCACCATTCTTGTGGACTATTGACTATAATTATAAAAGGGTCGTCCGATGAATAATATTGAAAGTGTGGGGGGCGCTGTTGCATTGGTGTTTATGAAACTGTTGAGCCAGTGGTGAGACGGGGTGTTGAAAATTACTGTAGACATCCATTAGTATTTGTCTAGAGTGAGAACATTGTAACAAACCCTCAGCTGTGATAGTGTCAGGGCAGATTTTTTGATATTGTTTCTATTCAATGAAGCAAGTAGAGATCTTTAAATTAAAACAAAGTAAAAAAAAAAAATTAAAAAAAGGTAAGGGATGCCGACAGATACGATTAATGGGGCCAAAACGTAGTGTTACGACCCTTAGTGTAAGTTTATTAGATTACCTTGGTCAGCTGCGCTTTCTCCCACCTTGTTCTAACAATTGGTCGAGGTCTAAACACTCAGCCCCAACGAATCAAAACTTTTTACATGTAAAAATTTTTTTTTTTTTTATTATTATTTTTTTAAAGCAACGGTACACTTTTTTAATGTAAAAAAAAGTGTTAGGGCCCGTTCACACTATAGATATCCGGATATGCTGTACTTTCATAAGAACATTTGGGTGCCTCCTCCTGCATTGGCGTGTACTGTCCGCAGCAAACTGTCCCATTTACTACAGGGATTCCGCCGAACATGTTTACTTATTACAGTGGAATCCAATTCCGGTGGGAAACTTCATGTGAAGTTCGCAGCAGACTTTCTGCAGCAGAAATTTGTCACAGAAATTCAAATTTCAAACCCCGCAAGAAACATGTTCACTCCTTTAGTGGAATCTGTTCGAACAAACATTGCTGTCAGTGGAGTCTGCATGTGTCTGAGCGGTCGTAGCGACAGCTGATTTAGTTGCCGCCTTAGGCGTTTTGAATATTCCAGGTGGATATTCTGTTGTCTAATTGGGCCCTAAGGGTACGTTCACATGGGCGGATTTTTTCCCCAGGGTTTTCAGCTGCGTATATGAAAAGGGATGGGCTCTTCTCGGCTGTCCACAACAGATTTTCCGTGGCAGAATTTACGCTGTGGAAAATCAACTGCAAGCCCCATTGAAGTCAGTAGGGACTGAGGAAGATTTTCCGCAGCAGAAAATCTGCTGTGGACAGCCGAGAAGAGCCCGCCCACTTTCAAATATGCAGCGGGAAAACCCGCAAAAAAATTTGCCCGTGTGAACGTACCCTAAGGGTGCTGTCGATTGTAGAGTAAATGCTGCAGTGGAAAATCTGCAGCATTTCTGCACTAAAATCCACAGCAGATTATTTGGATTTGTTGCTCATTTTCACTGTGAATTTTGGCTTTAGATTATGCATGGCAAGAAAGAAGAAGAAAAAATAAATAAATAAATTTGAGGGAGATTTATCAAAACCTGTGTAGAGGAATAGTTCAGTTGTCCATAGTAACCAGAGTGTCCATGGGCAACTGCACTATTGCTCTACACAGGTTTTGATTATTCTCCCCCCTATGTATTTAAAATCGAGATTTATAGAGTTTGCTGTGGATGTGCAATTTTTTTTTTTTTTTTTTTTTTTCCAGTCTCTGACCCCAAAATAAACACATTGCAGGTCAATTCTCACTGGGTAGATAAGGCTCAAATGCATCCACTTCACTGCGATTGTAAGGCTATCTTCACATGGCAGAATTTCCATGCGGAATTCAGCTGAAAAGTTCAAAATTTACTACATATTGAATTGAATGGGGATTTCACTGTCCCATTTACGCTGCAGACATTCAGCCACAAAAATACTGCTTTCCGGATTCTGCAAAAACATTGAACATGTTTTAAAATTTTGCAAGTTGCAGAACACTTGACTGAACACCAGGTGGCGCCATCACATCACTGGAGTACGGAATACATAGAACAACAGATACATGGAACTTGTAGCTTTAAACATCTGGTGGAACTACAAAACCCGTTAAAAAATATTTTTTTAACCCCTTAAGGACCAAGCGTTTTTCAGTTTTTGCACTTTGTTTTTTTTTCTCCTTACATTTTAAAAAACATAACCCTTTCAATTTTGCACCTAAAAATCCATATGATGTTTTTTTTTATTTATTTATTTTGCGCCACCAATTCTACTTTGCAGTGACATCAGTCATTTTACCCAAAGATCTACGGCAAAACGGAAAAAACATTCATTGTGTGGCAAAATTGAAGAAAACGCCACTTTGTAATTTTTGGGGCTTCCGTTTCTGCACAGTACATTTTTGGTAAAAATGACACCTTCTCTTTTTATTCTGTAGGTCCATACGATTAAAATGATACCCTACTTATATAGATTTCATTTTGTCATAACTACATGCAGGAAAACTTATACGTTTACAATTGTCATCTTCTGACCCCTATAACTTTTTTTATTTTTCTACTAACAGGGCGGTATGAGGGCTCATATTTTGCGCCGTGATCTGAAGTTTTTATCGGTACCATGTTTGTTTAATCGGACTTATTGATTGCTTTAAAAAATAAAAAAAAAATAAAAAATTTTATGGTATTAAACAGTCACCAAAAATACGCTATTTTGGACTTTGGAATTTTTTTTGCACGTACGCCATTGACCGTGCGGTTTCATTATCGATATATTTTTATCGTTTGAATATTTACGCATGGGGCGATACCACATATGTTTGTTTTTATTTACACACTTTTTTTTTTTAAATGGGAAAAGGTGGGGTGATTCTGATTTTTAATTAGGGAAGGGGTTAAATAACATTAACTTTTTTTTTTTTTTTTTTAATGCAGTGTTATAGCCCCCTCTAGTGGCTATAAAATTCCATGCACTGATCTCTTACACTGTTCAATGCATTGCCATAGGAATGCGCATTGATCAGTGTTTTCTGCGTTTGATTGCTCAAGCCTTGATTTCAGGCTTGGAGCGATCAGACAGCCGGGAGGAAGGTAAGACACCCCCCGCTCTGCTGTCAGCTCTGCTGAGCTAACCGGCAGTGTATTCTCCTATTTTAGATGCCGTGATCCAACGTTTGATCGCGGCGTCTAAAGGGTTAATACCGGACATCAGCCCGATCGGCGATGTCCGGTATTAGCCGCGGGTCCTGGTTGCTGATAGCAACCGGGACCCCGCAGATACGAAGCGCGCTCAGCTTCTGAGTGCGCTTCACAGATCGGGAGAAGGCCACAGGACGTAAATGTACGTCCGTGGCCGTTAAGGGGTTAAAGGGTTATATATGCATTGGTGACAACACACTGTTCGGTTAAGAATTTAAAAACAGAGGGGAGACAAAAGTCACTCATTGCTCTGAATATAAATGGGTCCATGTTGTGTGCTTTGTGCATGGTGTGGCGGTCACATGCGGGTTGGCTCCATGCTGGGGCAGTCAAGTGAGGGCTCTGTGCATTATAGTTCTGTGGGTTCAGTACATGTATTGTGAGAATTTACTCCTCTCTGTTCCCCATTATCCAGAGGTGAAAGCAACAATCATCCGACCAGCAACTGAGAAGCACATCAAGAAATATCAGCGCCAGGAGCTTTGCCTCATCCAGGAAACGGGCGAGGATTATAGAAACATCACCCTGCCCTTCATCGAGTCCCAGAGCTTCAGCATCCAGGTAACTGCTCCGTCATCTGTCCCCAGGAAAGTTGGGTGATGACCAACATGGTCAATCTTACGACTCCCACCCTACTGTCACATAGTGTGCCTATTTGTACAGTGACCCCTCGACCTACGATGGCCCCGACATACGATCATTTCAACATACGATGGGCTCTCAGAGGCAGCATCAACATACGATGCTTTTGTATGTCGGGGCCATCGCATAAACGGCTATCCTGCAGTGCAGACTGCTTCAGCTGTCACCGGATAGCCGATTACGGTGCCCTGTGTGGTCCGCTGACGATCACTTACCTGTCCTCGGGGCTCCGGCGCGTCCTCTTCGGGATCCCCTGCATTGTCGGCGCTCTCCGTCGTCGTCATCACGTCGCTGCGCATGCCGTCCCGTCATCCAATAGGAGCTGCGTGCGTAGCGACGTGATGGCGGCGACGGAGAGCGAGGATGCCGGGGAAGCAGAGGCCTTGCCGGAGCGTCGGGGACGCGGCGACATCCCGGGCAGCGGTGACTAGCAGTGACGGTCCTGAGCGGCGGGGACAGGTGAGTACAACTTCCTTTAACAGTGGTCTTCAATCTGCGGACCTCCAGATGTTGCAAAACTACAACTCCCAGCATGCCCGGACAGCCAACGGCTGTCCGGGCATGCTGGGAGTTGTAGTTTTGCAACATCTGGAGGTCTGCAGGTTGAAGACCACTGGTATTAAAGGTTGTACTCGCCTGTCCCCGCCGCTCCGGGACCGTCACTGCTCATCACCACTGCCCGGGATGTCGCCTTCCATCGCTGTCGCCGCGTCCCCGTGATGTCCCCGATGCTCCGGCAAGGCCTCTGCTTCTCCGGCATCCTTGCTCTGTCGCTGCCATAACGTCGCTACGCACGCCGCTCCTATGACTATGATGGCATGCTGGGTGCTGTAGTCTTGCAACATCTGGAGGTCCGCAGGTTGTAGACCACTGTCCTATACTTTACATTGCACGGATCCCTCAACATACGATGGTTTCAACAAACGACGGTCCGTTTGGAACGTATTACCGTCGTATGTTGAGGGACCACTGTATAGTGATGGATACCTCCCTCACCATAGTGACTTGCAATTCTAGAAAAGCAGACAACTCTGGGAAGGGGGATTATATAGACCAGTGTTTCCCAAGCAGGGTGCCTCCAGCTGTTGCAAAACTACAACTCCCAGCATGCCCCGACAGCCTTTGGCTGTCCGGGCATGCTGGGAGTTGTAGTTTTGCAACAGCTGGAGACACCCTGCTTGGGAAACACTGCTATAGACTGTCAGCAAGGATCAGCACCATTCTTGTGGACTATTGACTATAATTATAAAAGGGTCCTCCGATGAATAATATTGAAAGTGTGGGGGGGGGGGGGGGGGGCTGTTGCATTGCTGTTTATGATACTGTTGAGCCAGTGGTGAGACGGGGTATTGAAAATTACTGTAGACCTTCATTAGTATTTGCCTAGAGTGAGAACATTGTAACAAACCCTCAGCTGTGATAGTGTCAGGGCAGATTTTTATGATATTGTTTCTATTCATTGAAGCAAGTAGAGATCTTTAAATTGGAACATAAAGTAAAAAAAAAAGTAAGTTGCAAAACCTACTGTGTGACTTGGTCTTTGTTCTGTTTCAGTGGGTCTATAATATCCTGGAGAAGAAAGCGGAGGAGGAACGGATCGTCCATGAGAACCCGGACCCGGCAGTGGGCTTCATCCTCTTACCTGACTTCAAATGGAACCAGAAACAGGTGTGTGGGCTCTGGGCAGGGGGGGGGTCTTGCTGCATTGTGACCATGAAACTATAGTGTTGGAAGGAATTTCGGAAGGGTTGCACACTACAGAAAACAAAACTGCTGCAGCTGATTTGGGTGGGGGAAGCGGGGTTGTCACTGCTTCTCCTGTGAGGCTATATAGAAAGGACGACCCCTTTTTAAGCATTGTCAAATATTTAGAGGATAACGTCACCTATTCCCTTAGTAGCGACGACTACTCTGGAATAATATAAAAGTTGTCACCGCCCTGTCCCTCTTAAAGGGGTACTCAGAGTGCAAAGGATAGGGGATAAGATGTCTGATCGCGGGGGTCCCGCTGCTGGTGACCCCCCCCGCGATGTCGCTTGCGGCTCCCCAGACATCCGATGCAGGGAACAAACTTCGCTCCTTGCTGGATGACTTGCGATGGTGGGCTGAGGCTTGAAACGTCAGTCACGCCCTGCTCGTGACGTCACGGCCACGCCCCCTCAATGAAAGTGTATGGGAGGGGGCGTGACTCCGTCACGCCCCCTCCCATAAACTTGCTTTGAGGGGGCTTGGCCGTGATGTCACCAGCCTCCGGAGCTGCACCCAACGCTCTAAACCAGTGTTTCCCAACCAGGGTGCCTCCAGATGTTGCAAAACTACAGCTCCCAGCATGCCTGGACAGCCTTTGGCACCACTGCACCACTCTTCCTTTACACAGGTTTTGATAACTCTCCTCCATGTCTGTATATGTTTAAATGTGCACTGTCACCAACTTTATTTTTTGATATGTTGTAGTACTTATGAACTACAACATATCTCTAATATACTTTTATTATTATTTTTTTTCATTAAAAAGGTTTAATTTACATTTAAAAACCGGCCACTGAAAAAGGACTGATTTTGGAGTGGCAATCAGTCCTTTTTCAGTTAGGCTGCACTCGCTCCCTGCCTGTCAATCAGACAGGCGGGAGCGAGCGCATTGGCTCCCCGGCCACTGGCTGGGAGGCCACTCCTCCCGCACATCGCCGCCACCTCGTTGGCGCTGCTGTCCCTGCACGCCCGCTGCCGGACTCTGCAGTAACTGCAAGTGTAATGAGGGAACGGGGTATACGGGGGGGGGGGGGGGGGAACGGGCTAGTGCCATAGCGGGTGGGGAGGGGGGAACGGGCTAGCAAGAAAATAATAGGATGGTGGGAGCTACCCTTTAAGGGACAGAGAAGATTGGCCGATGCATTTCAGTACTGTAACTCGTCATATGATTACCAGCCGGGCCCTTAGTGTTTTAAAGTGTCACTTTTGAAATCTCACAGGGACATGTCCGTTTGGATTGGTGGCAGTGCTAAGACATTCACCACTTCCGTGCCGCCCAAACTGCAAGCGGTGTGAAACTAGAGCAGGCAACGCGATCGCGGCTCACTGTGATTTCTCTGAACTCTCCGGTCGTTTCATAGAAATCATAGTTTACAAATGCCGCCAGGACCCAAGTTATTCAGATCAATTCAGAGTAAATCGTAGTGTGCGGCCTCTCGCTGCTGCTTGTGGTTTAGGTTACGTTTAAGTTTATAACGTTTCCTGCAGTTTCACTTCAGATGACGGTTTGAATTTATTTTTGGAGGAAACCAGAGAACACGTGCTGAGCCATGTCCGACTGCAGATTGTGGCATTCATCCAGATCGCAGAACTCAATGAAAGTATGCGAGAAATGAGATATATATATATATATATAATTGTGTGTGTGTGTATATTAGAGATGAGCGAACTTACAGTAAATTCGATTCGTCACGAACTTCTCGGCTCGGCAGTTGATGACTTTTCCTGCATAAATTAGTTCAGCTTTCAGGTGCTCCGATGGGCTGTAAAAGG
>NC_079198.1:114413271-114453019 GCF_029499605.1 Hyla sarda | reverse complement strand
TACCTCAGTGGGGATCATCTACCGCTGCTAAAGAACATCCTGCAGGAGGGGCAGGTGAGAGGGGGGGGGGGTGGGGGGGGCTGCATGATATTAAAGGAGTACTACGGTGGAAAACATGTTTTTTATTTTAAATCAGAAGTGCCGGAAAGTTAAACAGATTTGTAAATTAAAAAGCACAGAGAGAGTTCAGCTCACCTGATTCAGCACGCGCACGGCCAGCCTCTGAGTAGAAAGCAGGGAACAAGGAAGGGTGGAGCCAGCACTGAGTAAAAAATACTTCTTTATTGTAATCCAAGTTAAAATTCCATGGAAGGCAGGAAAAAATGAGCACAAGGACAAAAATGCAAAGGTGCTTAGTTGGAACTCCTCAAACGCAGACGCGTTTTTAGGCCATTAGGCCCTTATTCATGGCAATGCCATGAATAAGGGCCTAATGGCCTGAAACGCGTCAGCTTTTGAGGAGTTCCAATTATGCACCTTTGCACTTTTGTCCATGTGCTAATTTTTTTTCCCTGCCTTCCATGGAATTTTTACTTGGATTACAATAAAGAAGTATTTTTTTTTTTTTTTTTTACTCAGTGCTGGCTCCAACCTTCCTTGTTCCCAGATTTGTAAATTGCTTCTATTAAAAAAAATCTTAATCCTTCCAGTACTTTATTAGCTGCTGAATACTACAAAGGAAATTATTTTCTTTTTGGAACACAGAGCTCTCTGCTGGCATCTCTGTCCATTTTAAGAACTGTCCAGAGTAGGAGAAAATCCCCATATGCTGCTCTGGACAGTTCCTAAAATGGACAGAGATGTCAGCAGACAGCTCGGTGTTCCAAAAAGAAAAGAATTTCCTCTGTAGTATTCAGCAGCTAATAAGTACTGGAAGGATTAAGATTTTTTTTTTTTAATAGAAGTCCTTTACAAATCTGTTTAACTTTCTGGTGCCAGTTGATATAAAAAAAAATTTCCACTGGCGCATTAGGAATTCTGGTAGAAATTACACAAGCACACACCAAAAAAAAAAGGGTGAGTCCATGTTGGAGTCGTAATAAGCACCAAATTGCCTTATTCATAGATGCGTTAGTTTGGCGCATAGTATGCCGGCATCTTTTGGGTTAAGTACATGACTACATAAAGTTGCAGAAGAAAGCGGAAACATGGTGAATTGTGCCTGTACAATAACTTCCTTTTTTTTTTTTTTTTTTTTTTTTTTTTTATAAATTTGTAGCCATTTTTGCATCTTTTAACATTCTAAATAAAGAACAGCCTTTTGTGTAATTTCCTCACTATTATCAAGATCTCTGCTTGCTGTCAGCAAATAGAAACATTCTTTTTCATAGCCAAAGACTGAAAATTCGTCCTGCCCTCGTTCTGACCACACAGCTGAGGTTTTGTCACAATCCTGTGTAAAGAAGTTGTCCCACCCACCGTACATATCCTTGACCCCACAGGATGGGGGATAAGAGTATGACCACTAAAGGCCCTATTGCTTGGACCCCCTACCTATCTGGTGAATGGGAATGCAGAGTCTCCTGTTGGTCTAGATCAGCAGTGACCGTAGCTCCATTCATAGGCTATAAGAGCTGCTGGGGATGGCAGAGTAGAGCGCACGAACAATGGAAGGGGCAGCAGTGTGTCCTTGTGACCGCCACTCCATTCAGGGTCACTGGATCTATCCTCCCGAATACATAACGTACACTTATCCCCTATCTTGTTAGTAGGACAAACCTTAGAGGCAGTAAACTTTGTGGTTCTCCAGCTGTTGCAGGATGCCAACTCCTATCGTGCTCTGACTCGGCGTTTCCCAACCAGTGTCCCTCCAGCTGTTGCAAAACTACAACTCCCAGAATGCCCGGACAGCCTTCGGCTGTCCGGGCATTCTGGGAGTTGTAGTTTTGCAACAGCTGGAGGGACACTGGTTGGGAAACACTGCTCTGACTGCTTTCGGATTTTGCAACAGCTGGAAAAATCATAGTTAGGGGATTACTGCCTAGGGGTTATCCAGCATTAGAAAAACAGAGTTGGACAGGAGTGGTGCTGTTTTTGAAAGAAATTAGCCCTGTTTTTCTATTATGTGAAAACTCTTTTAAAGGGGTACTCCCGTGGAAAACTTTATTTATTTATTTATTTATTTTCAACTGGTGCCAGAAAGTTACAGATTTGTAAATTACTTTAATCTTAATCCTTCCAGTACTTTTTAGGGGCTATATATACTACAGAAGAAATGCTTATCTTTTTAGATTTCTCTGTCATGACCACAATGCTCTCTGCTGACCATTTTTAGGAACTGTCCAGAGCAGCATATGTTTGCTATGAGGATTTTCTAATACTCTGGACAGTTCTTTAAAATGGACAGCAGAGGTCAGCAGAGAGCACTGTGATAATGACATCAGAGAATTCTAAAAAAAAAAAAAAAAAAAGCATTTCCTTTGTAGTATACAGCCCCTAAAAAGTACTGGAAGGATTAAGATTTTTTTAATAGAAGTAGTTTACAAATCTGTTTAACTTTCTGGCACCAGTTGATTTAAAAAAAATAAAAAATAAAAATAAAAATTCCACGGGAGTACCCCCTTTAAGTTCACTATGTATGGGTTCATACTTAGATGTTTTTATTGTTTTGTTGTAGGCGGCCATCTTAAAGAAGTATGGCGTCCAGAGTCACCAGCTGCGGATCTACCTTCATTACCAGCCCTCCTATTACCACTTGCATGTACACTTTGTAGCTCTCGGACACGAGGCGCCAGGGATCACGGTGGAGCGCGCGCACCTCCTGAGTGACGTCATCCAGAATCTAGAGCTGGACTCTCAGTACTACACCAAGCGCACCCTGACCTACGCCCTGCGCGCCGACGAACCGCTGCTCCTGAAGTTTAAAGCAGCCGGAAGATGCTGAGACCCAGCCTGTGGAGTTTTTTTTGGATTTTTTTTTTTATGTTTGTTACCCTTTTTATAGTCATCATTTCTTTTTTTATTTATTTTCTCCCCCCAATCAGTTTTTAAACCTGTAAGTGAGCTAATAGCTGCCGTTGTGTATTTTCTATACTGTCAGGGACCATCGATTCGCTCCCAACGTGACTGTTTTACTAAATACTTGCATTCCTCCTAATATAACCATTTTGGAGCAAACATTCCTAAAACATTGTGCCATTCATCTGTTATACCTCCTGGAAATGTATCGATAAACTTCACAGCTGGCCATTACTTATTTTGGTAAATCAGTATTTCCCACCAGGGTGCCTCCAGCTGTTGCAAAACTACAACTTCCAGCATGCCCGGACAGCCTTAATCCTTCCAATAGTTATTTGCTTCTGAAGTTGAGTTGCTGTTTTCTGTCTAACTGCTTTCTGATGACTCACGTCCCGGGAGCTGTGCAGTTCCTATGGGGATATTCTCCCATCATGCACAGCTCCCGGGACGTGACATCATCATTGAGCAGTTAGACAGAAAACTTCAGAAGCTAATAACTATTGGAAGGATTAAGATTTTTTTAATAGAAGTAATTTGCAAATCTGTTTAACTTTCCGGAGCCAGTTGATCTGTAAAAAAAAAAGTTTTTGCCTGGAATACCCCTTTAACATTAGTGTGAACGGGTCGCCGCGAGACCCGTTCACACTGCGAAATTTTAGCGGCGGACATTTCCGCCGCTGAAAGTGTTCCGCGCAAAGAAAGAACATGTTCATTCTTTGTGCGGAATCCGCGAGCACTGCATAGCCGTCAATGATGACGGCTCAGAGCCCCGCGGCCCTAGCGCCGAAGTATTCGGCCAGGCGGAATTCAGCGAGCGGAGATTCCGCAGTGTGAACGAGCCCTCAGGGATATACCCCTTCAAGGGGAATGGTAACACCCAGTCATCTGTTCATGGATTTTCAGGAGGGATAATAGAAGAAATGTAGAATGCAAGAATTCTCAAGGGGAATACAAGTGTTTAGTGAACTATAGAGGGCAGATGAAATCTTTGTAATTTTTTAACTATACCTGTCGCTTTAAAAAAAAAAAATAATTTAACATTTTATTTTAACATGTCCTGGAGGCCTTTGTCCCCGCTTCTTGTGCTTGCCACGTAGACCATCCCTGGGGCTTTGTTTACACGGCCGAACTTCTGCAGAATAAATTCCGCTCTTTTAGTTCAAAGTTCACATTGGAGTTTGCACCCGTTTAGGGCCCTTTCACCCCTTTTTTTTTTTTTCTTGCGCGGAACGGACCCTGAAACAGGTTGAAGCGCAAAGGACACTGCCGGGTCCCTACAGACCCCATTCGCTTGAACAACAAGGTCTGTCGGGGATCCGGTAGATTACCGAAGTTTAGTGCTAAACTCCCTTCCTTTTGGCGGAATTGCCGACGGAGCTCCATATAACCTGAAAGAGGCCGAACGTGTCTCTCTATAAGACGTCAAAAGTTAGTTTTTATTTTTTTTTTTTGTTATTGCTTTTATAAGTGACCGAGCCCATTTGTCTTTTGACCTTTTTTATACAATAAAGACCCAAAAATTTAGTTTTTTTTACATCTGTTGAATGAACTCCCATAACTTAAAAAAAAAAAAAAAAAAAAAAAAGTGCAAGGAGCCAAAAATTCAAGTTCACTCCTGCAGTTTTTGGGTCCTTCCTGTGTAACTACGGATTCTCTCTTCATGCCTAGTGTGTGGGCGGGATTTTGCTGGCTCTTAACCAATCAAATGAATCTATGCTGCTCCCCTCTTTAGTGAGGAGCTGAAGCTACATCCCCCCCCCCCATCCTCTCCCCTGCTATTGCTCTAGAGCAGCGGTCTTCAAACTGTGGCCCTCCAGATGTTGCAAAACTACAACTTCCAGCATGCCCGGACAGCCAACGGCTGTCCGGGCATGCTGGGAGTTGTAGTTTTGCAACATCTGGAGGGCCACAGTTTGAAGACCGCTGCTCTAGCGCAGTGTTTCCCAACCAGTGGCATGCTGGGAGTTGTAGT
Organism: Hyla sarda; assembly: GCF_029499605.1. NCBI lineage: Eukaryota > Metazoa > Chordata > Amphibia > Anura > Hylidae > Hyla > Hyla sarda. The sequence goes on along the minus strand of NC_079198.1, from coordinate 114,448,089 downwards.
TTTGCAACAGCTGAAGGGACACTGGCTGGGAAACACTGCTCTAGAGTGGCGTTCTCACCCAACCTGTCTGGGGTGGGGCAAAGCTACAACTCTCACTGTGCCATGATAAATTTGGCGCACCTTTTGGCTGTCCATGTGCCTTTAGACTAAAACCTATGCTATCGCTATAAATTTATGCCAATTTCTGCACAGTATATCCGCTGGGCTACAGAGGCCAACTCGGCAATGCCCACTTTAAACAGGAGCAAGAGAAATTAAATGGCAAAAAAAAAAGTCTCAAAATATTCTGCCAACTGATGCAAACAGTTGTGCCACTTTAAGACCCCATTCACACTACAGGTATCATCCTGTAAAAACCTTTTGTTTTTACTCCTGGCAAAAAGTCCTGAAAAAATCTCATTCATGTCAATGGGATTTTTTGACCATTCTTTTTGCATCAGGTATGTCCGTTATTTTTGGTCCGGCAAAACGGCCGTTAAAATTTAACATTGAAGTCTATGGGAAACGGATGTTAAAAAAAACAAACAAACAAAAAAAACGACCGTTATTGTCCGTTTTATTTAACATCTGTTTTTTGTACTGAGCATGCTCAGTACAACTTTACAAAAAAGGGTTAAAAACTTGAGTAAAAAAAAAAAACAGATGTAACTGGTAATGGTAATGGATGAACATCAGGTTTTTTAAGAAAAAAACCTATTAAAAATAACTGACTGTCATCCATTATCATCCGTTATTACCAGTTATATATTTTTTTATCCTTTTTTTTTTTTTTTTTCATCCATTATTGTAAAATAACGGCAGTAAAAAAGCAGGATGATACCTGTAGTGCAAGCAAGTCAAACTCAAAGGCTAACATGGGCCAAAAAAACAAGGTTTAAAGGGGTTTTCCAGGGAAAAACTTTTTTATATATATCAACTGGCTCCAGAAAGTTAAACAGATTTGTAAATTACTTCTATTAAAAAAAATCTTAATCCTTTCACTACTTATGAGCTTCTGAAGTTAAGGTTGCTCTTTTCTGTCTAATTGCTCTCTGATGACACCTGTCTCGGGAACCGCCCAGTTTAGAAGCAAATCCCCATAGCAAACCTCTTCTAAACTGGGCGTTTCCCGAGACAGGTGTCATCAGAGAGCACTTAGACAGAAAAGAACAACCTTTACTTCAGAAGCTCATAAGTACTGAAAGATTAAGATTTTTTAATAAAGTAATTTACAAATATGTTTAACTTTCTGGAGCCAGTTGATATAAAAAAGTTTTTGCCTGGAATACCCCATTAAGTTTATGTGGGACACATATAAAAAAAAAAATAGAATGCCCTCCCTGTGCAACACCCCATGCCCCCCTTCACAAGACCCCATGCCCCTTTTGCACAAGACCCTGCACAAGACTGTGCAGTACAGTTCCCCACATTAGGTTGGCAGTATAGGTAGGTTCCCCACAGACATACAGCCTTCAGCCATATACAATGTATGGCTGGAGGCTGTATGCCTGTTTACTGCCCCACTTCAGTGCTCAGACCACCACTCCACCGGTCAGGGGTCATGATCTACTGCTATGGCCTATGGGCCATAGCTATAGGTCCTGGGACTGGAGAGGAGCAGTGGTCGGAACACTGAAGATGACGTTCCGCTGGTGACTTACCATGTGCGTGCGTCCTCCTCGGTGCTCCGCTCTGCTCTGGGCGCACGCACGGCACGTCAGTGACGTCCCTGCGTGCGCGACCTCCCGGCGGCCCCTGCATTTTTAAAGTTAATGTGGGGGCCGCAGAGAGGTGACTGGGGCATCCTTGTGTCCTGAAAATATTTTTTGGGACACAGGGATGCTGGGCCACAAAGACATTCATTGCGGGCCACATGTTTGACACCCATGCTGTAGTGTGAAAGGGGCCTAAAGGAGTTATCCACCATAAGGTGATGTTGGTACATATGTCAGGCTATCTGGAGTTTGGTCTCTTAAACTACACATCCCATAGTTCCATGCTTGTAAGTGTGAAGATACATTCCTCCCTCCTACACATCAGCCACCCCACCCATTGCAGCACAAATAAGCTGTAAAGATCAATGTGTTCTAATCAGGGTGCCTACAGCTGTTGCAAAATTATCTCTCTTTTGCTTCACACATTGAAGCAGAACTGGCTCCATCTGATCACCTGACTAGTGATTTCGGGTCTCGACGCATTGCAACCTGGGAAATCCTGAGACATGAGTCATTTTGTATGCTGTTAAAAATAAATATTGGGGCGAAAATCACACAAGAATTGAAAAACCACCGTCACACACAGGTAAAAAAAACTGTATTATGAACTACACTAACTTTACAGCCCCTGTAGCATAGTCAAATAAAAACATTCCTGGAATTCCCCTGTAACATTTTGGAAAACCAGTATGTGAGCATTGATAAATCCCCACTCCCCTTTGCTTGTTTCTTACCATTTTCAAGATCTCTACTTGCAGTTTGTTACAATGTATCAGTGCAGGGAAAATTCTTTAGTCTGAGGGGATTCTCTAGAATGGTGCCCTCCAACTGTTGTGCACGTTCAGCTCCCATCATGCCCTGAGAGCTGAAGGTTGTCATGGCATGATGGGTGTAGTAGTGTTAAAACGGTTGGGGATGCTACACGTTGAGGTACACCGATCTAAACTGTATACAATCTATGGGCAGTAATGGTACTATAGAGGTCTCCCGCATCCTCTGACCATGGTGGGGGCTTAATATTCAGTTTACACAACAAGATCACACAACCTCATTGGACGTCCATATAATGCACAGATCCCTGACGGAGAAATTGCACAATCACCTATGGAATGCATGGTCCTCTCATTGTAACCTCTCATACAAGTTCAGCTCTCCCCATTATTCTCCTAAAATACTCTCCCTACTTAGCTAACACTTTGCGACCTTCCGTTTTTCTTTATTTCCCCTCCTAAAATACTCTGTGCTGTTGTGGGCTTTTGTATTGATCTCATTAGTTGTTTCATTGACATCCGGCAAAGACCTAAGGAGTCCATTAGTCTCGTTCATTACAGATCATTACATACGGCAAGTAATGGCTTCCTATGTCGTCTTCCTGTAAGATTCCATCATAGCCCGGATCAGGACATGAAGCTTCTTCTTCCCCGAGAGCAGTGATAGAAATGGCTGAATAGTCATATACTGTGATATTGTATAGGTTGTACTGTCTTAAAGGGCCCCTACAACTAGAATTCCCAAATCTGTAACTTATGACTCAGAGGTTATCACAGCCCCGCCCTCTGTATGACATCACTGATATAATAGTAATATAATGACATTGTGATCACAGCCCCGCCCCCTGTATGACATCACTGATATAATAGTAATATAATGACATTGTGATCACAGCCCCGCCCCCTGTATGACATCACTGATATAATAGTAATATAATGACATTGTGAGCACAGCCCCGCCCCCTGTATGACATCACTGATATAATAGTAATATAATGACATTGTGAGCACAGCACCGCCCCCTGTATGACATCACTGATATTATAGTAATATAATGACATTGTGAGCACAGCCCCGCCCCCTGTATGACATCACTGATATAATAGTAATATAATGACATTGTGAGCACAGCCCCGCCCCCTGTATGACATCACTGATATAATAGTAATATAATGACATTGTGAGCACAGCACCGCCCCCTGTATGACATCACTGATATAATAGTAATATAATGACATTGTGATCACAGCCCCGCCCCCTGTGTGACATCACTGATATAATAGTAATATAATGACATTGTGAGCACAGCCCCGCCCCCTGTATGACATCACTGATATAATAGTAATATAATGACATTGTGATCACAGCCCTGCCCCCTGTATGACATCACTGATATAATATAGTAGTAATATAATGACCTCGTGATTACAGCCCCGCCCCCTGTATGACATCACTGATTTAATAGTAATATAATGACGTGATCACAGCCCCACCCTCTATGTGACATCACTGATATAATAGTAATATAATGACATTGTGATCACAGCCCCGCCCTCTGTATGACATCACTGATATAATAGTAATATAATGACATTGTGATCACAGCCCCGCCCCCTGTATGACATCACTGATTTAATAGTAATATAATGACATTGTGATCACAGCCCCGCCCCCTGTATGACATCACTGATATAATAGTAATATAATGACATTGTGATCACAGCCCCGCCCCCTGTATGACATCACTGATTTAATAGTAATATAATGACATTGTGATCACAGCCCCACCCTCTGTGTGACATCACTGATATAATAGTAATATAATGACATTGTGATCACAGCCCCGCCCCCTGTATGACATCACTGATATAATAGTAATATAATGACATTGTGATCACAGCCCCGCCCCTGTATGACATCACTGATATAATAGTAATATAATGACATTGTGATTACAGCCCTGCCCCCTGTATGACATCACTGATATAATAATAATATAATGACATTGTGATCACAGCCCCGCCCCCTGTATGACATCACTGATATAATAGTAATATAATGTCATTGTGATCACAGCCCCGCCCCCGGTATGACATCACTGATATAATAATAATATGACATTGTGATCACAGCCCCGCCCCTGTATGACATCACTGATATAATAGTAATATAATGACATTGTGATCACAGCCCCGCCCCCTGTATGACATCACTGATATAATAGTAATATAATGACATTGTGATCACAGCCCCGCCCCTGTATGACATCACTTATATAATATAATAGTAATATAATGACATTGTGATTACAGCCCCGCCCCCTGTATGACATCACTGATTTAATAGTAATATAATGACATTGTGACCACAGCCCCGCCCTCTGTATGATGTCACTGATATATATATAATTTTCCCCCCATCATTCTGCCCTCAATACCCCATAATGACAAAGTAAACACAGAATGGTAGAAATCTTTTAGCAAACTATTAAAAAAGGAAAAACTAAAATATTGTATTTTCATAAGTATTCAGACCCTTTACTCAGGACTAGTCACAGCTTACAGTTTGTTACAGTTGTATCCAGAATGGATAATTCAGCAGTTGCAAAAGTACAACTCTCAGCATGCCCGGACAGCCAACGGCTGTCCGGGCATGCTGGGAGTTGTAGTTTTGCAACAGCTGGAGGCACCCTCATTGGAAAATAGTTACTTAGCCACTCACATATATATATATATATATATATATATGTACGGCAGATTTAAAGGGTACCTTTCATCAAAAAAACTTTTGATATATTATAGATTAATGTATGCAGAATAACTTTCCAAAATCTCAGACTGCAGCCGGGACACAGACAAGCCCAGCACTGTTCCCTGGCAGTGAGCAGTGCTGAGTTTGTCTGTGTCCCGGCTACAGTCTGAGATTTAGGACTCCTGCATGAGTCTGAAATCTATAAAAAAAAAAGGACTGGTAGTGAGACCCCTAGTGGTCATTTTTCAAAGTGGAAAATTAAATAGAAAGAAGCATATTTTTTAATAACACTCTATTGGAAAGTTATTCTGCATACATTAATCTATAATATATCAAAAGTTCTTTTTGATGAAAGGTACCCTTTAAAGGGATTTTCCATCGCACCTTGTTGACAGGGACACATCACTTCATGGAAACTTTGATGAGAAAACTGAGCGTGCCCTCTGACCCCCACCTCCTATACTTTCACTAACCTATACGGATCAGTTTTACGGGAAATGTATCCCAGCCGCGGCTCAGATATACGGTCAGATGGTATCAGCGCTCAGGATATAGTACGGGGGGGCGGCGGCTCCTTGCACTTTTCTTCCTCATCGTCTTAAATTAAAATTTAAGAAGAGGTTTCATTACTGAAGACCGGATGAATTATTAATCCTGTGGTATCGCTGTCTCCTTTCCCCGTTGTCGTCATCGCTGATCCTTCACTCTTCAGCATGAGGCCAAAGATGTCCGTCTGCCATATATGTGAATACATTGACAATTTTGCCTTATGTGATGAATAATAATAATGTATATCCGTTCAACATATTGGAACTATATAGGGAAGAGATTTATCAAAACCCGTCCAGAGGAAAAGTTGCCCAGTTTCCCATAGCAACCAATCAGATCGCTGCTTTCACTTTGCAGAGGCCTTGTTAAAAATGAAAGCAGTGATCTGATTGGTTGCTATGGGCAACTCAGCAACTTTACCCCCTGGACAGGATTTGATAAATCTTCCCCTTTAGGGTCCGTTCACACGTACAGGATCCTGCGCAGATTTGATGCGCAGGATTTGTAACTGCCGATTAGAAGCTGCGCTCAGTCATTTAGTTTACATTGAAATCTGCAGCAGAAAATCCTGCGCATCAAATCTGCGTACGTGTGAACGTTTCCTTAAACTGTATAACATGCAGGGCCTTAGAAAGCTGGATGTAACGGCAAGCTATAGTTATATACAATCATGCGTTACTGATATCGCCCCCTCCACTTATAACGCTGCTGTACTTTTCTAAGCTACTGGCCCTTTAAGAAATGTCACCCCCTCGAGTACAATCTGTTTCATTGTCTACAGGTGTATTCCGATCTGTCCGACATGGATATTGGATACATCTAGATGGGATCCCTGTATCCGAGCTGTCGCTGAGTACCCCTCCCCCTACCAGCACCATTGAACCCCACGCTTTTGTGCTGTTCTTCCCATCCGTCGACCCCCTCCTCCCCCCCCCTCGCCCTCTTTATTTTACCTCTATAGAACGCCCCCGCTCCTGTTACTGTTTCCCTTTCCCAGAATTACACATTTACCTGCTGCGGCCCCCCATTACCTGCTCTGAATGCCTCCGGTGTCCTATAACCCCCCCCCCCGGTGAGCTCAGTCTCTGACCCGAAAAGTAACTAGAGGCATAAAACGGTATAATTGCCACTTTTGAGTGGAGAGGGGGGGGGGGGGGGGGGAGAAGAGTGTTGTCACTAAACTTTCCTAGACTACTGAATGGCAAATCTGGCAAGTTATATGGGATCTGATGATCTACACTATTAGGTAGATTTGCTCTTCAGGAATCTAGTAAAGCTGAATGGTTACCCTGATAGAAACTATTTTGCTTTATAGGTTGTCACCCAGCAGAGAGGATTCCTGACGTAAAAATTTCACCACAGAATTTATGTGGTTTTTTTTCACACAGAATTTGCGCAAATTCCGCACGGATTTTCCTGCAGAATATAGGAGGAAACTGCTGTTTTTTTTCTTTTTTTTACTGGACTACAACCACCAATTGGAATTTCCCTTTTTATTCCGTGCAAATGTCGGGCAAATTCCGTGCGGAAACAATTTCAAGTGGAACATTTTTTACCATTGACTTCAAGAATGAACATGTTCTTTCTTCTAGCAAAACGAAATTCCGTGAGTGGAATTTAAGCAGTGCGACCAGTGCAGAGTAAAATACATTGAAGTCAATGGCAAAGCAGATGTTAATTATTTCTTAGCGGAGAATTCAAGTGGAATAACTCGAGTAAGTGTGAACGCACCCTTACTGTGCTGCCCCTATTACCCTTGTGACATGTATTAGCAGGTCACCCGCAGGACGTAGGGGGCGATTTTCAGAATACACCTCCAGAATTCTTGGAAAAGCTAAGATCTTAGCATCTTAGGATCTCGTGTTTCACAACCTGGACGTGAAAGAAGAGAAAGTTACAAGACGTCTCAGATGTGTCCTCGTGGATTGTCTTACACCGGACACTGCGCCGCTACCAGGAGATTCATTACTCGAAATGGATGGAGACTTTCATCTGAGACTCAAAAAAACGAATTTTACTGACAAGTGTGTACACTTCCCATCTGATAACAGCAACGCAGATAGTTCATGTATCTAAGCCTATTGGAGGAAATTTATCAAAACGTGTGCAGAGGAAATCTTGACCAGTTGCCCATTGCAACCAATCAGATCTTCAATTTTTTCATTAGACCTCTGAAAAATGAAAAAAACAAGAAGCCATCTGATTGGTTGCTGTGGGCCCCACTCTTCCTCTCTACAGGTATTGATTCACTTCCCTTATTGTGTATGATACTGTCTGCCAAGCTGTGTATCTAAGCTTATTATATATCATACTGTCTGCTTAACTGATTTATCTAAGCTCACTGTATCTAAGATCTTCCTGTATGCTATTGTCTTCTGAGCTGGTGTATCTAAGCCTATAGTGTAATACTGAATGCTTTCCCGCTTTGTTTAAAGCTTCATTCACAACGTTGGCGGATCCAGAGTCTAGTCTCGGGAGGGGCACTATCTGGCTATAATCACATGGGGTAATGTCCACACAGAAAATCTCTTTCTGGACATTCCCCTGATAGCAGAACGTCGGCAGAACATACCGGCACTAGGACCGCTCAGAAATGCGCCATCTCATAGACAGCAATTCATTTCCATGCAGACTCCATAACTTGAATTTCTGCTCCAGATGTTTTTGGTGCCTAAATTCTGCTATGTGAATTCTTCTTTATGTACTGTACATACATACATCTATCATACATTCACACACACACAAACAAATATATCATACATACATACATACATCTATCATACATACACACACACACACACACAAATATATCATACATACATACATACATCTATCATGCATCTATCATACATACATACACACATCTATCATACATACATCTATCTATCATACATCTATTACACACACACATCTATCATACATGCATACCGTGTTCCCCTGAAAATAAGACACTGTCTTATATATATATATATTTTTTTTTTTTCCTCAAGAAGACACACTATGGCTTATTTTCAGGGGATGTCTTATTTTTATTAAGTATGGTACAACACAGACTGTTGCTGGTTGGTGCTGGGGGAGAGAGTAAAATGGCAGTCACAGCTTTATTCTTCCCCCTGAAGACCCACAAAGCAGAACTTTCTGTTCCTCACTTCACTGAGGAGTATTTTACTTTCACTTTCTGTGTCCCTTCAAGCCGCGGCTGGCAGCACGAACAGAAGGAACGGGACCTGACAGGGGGTGCCAACCTTGTTGATGGGGCTGCCGGCACTTCTCTGGTCATCTCGGAGATAGCAGCTGTCACGATGGGGCAGATGAGAAGGGCTGCCCGTCTTCTTTAGCGCGCCGCACCGGTACGCTTAGCCACACCTACCACTATGTCTTACTTTCAGGGCATGGCTTATATTACACCAATGCTTAGAAATTCTGCTACAGCTTATTTTATGGGTATGTCTTATTTTCAGAGAAACAGGGTACATATATCTATCATACATACACATATGTATCATACATCTTTTATACACACACATGCATCATACAAACACACATCTATCATATACACACATTGCACATACATACAATATTTATTCACACATCTATCATAGACATCATACATACACACACCTACCATACATACACATCGTACATACACACATCTATCATGCAAACACACAACTGTCATACATACACACATCATACATGCACACATCATACACACATCTATCATACATACACACCTCATACACACAACTATCATACATACACACACATGATACATACACACATATATAATACATAAACATATATCATACCCCCCCCCCCCTCCTTCGCTGTCTCCTCACCCATAGCAGATCGTTGCTGTGGAGATCGGGTTCCTGCAAGCGTTGGAGGCTGCTCTGTGCACTGTCCAAAGATGTAGCAGGGTCAGAGGCAGGGAGTCAGGACATGTCATCAGGGGCTTGGAGCAGACGTGCATGCCTCACAGCAGCCTCTGGCCTCTTCTGCCCTGATTTTGGCACCGGCATTAACATAAAATATGTGCTGGTAAAGACCGGTCCCCCCAAGCCTGGGTCTTCGGGCAGTGCTGTACCTTTAAGGAAGAAATGCAGTGGTAACCAGATGACCATGTCTGCCCAATGGGAACCCCCAAATTCTCCTGTATATAGTGTAGAGAAGAGTTGCCCCAGTCTAGTGCTGATTCCAGTGTGGTAAGGAGGTGGAAGACGTGTGTGGTAAATTCAGACTGAAGCCTGAGAAAATCTCTAACTCAAGTCAGCCCCGCCATTCTGCAAGAGTTCCCCATTCAGTGTCGGTGTCAGTAATTGGACCTTGTCAGAACCCTAGTCAGCATGAAATATCTTCAAGTCTCAAATATCAAGTCTATACAATTCAAATGGGTGAAAAGCACCATAAGTCCCAGCAAGACAACAGTGCTCCCAATGGTTACACTGCATCCCTTCTACTCTGCTCCACACTGTGCGTTGTACATCTACACCTGCTCAGTAAAAGACAGTTATCAGTAACTCGACGTCGGTATGTTTCTTACCCAGGAGAAGCTGTCTCCACCACAGACTGTGTATAGGCTAACGGTGCCCTGGCATCACGAAATGACAAGAATACCTTGCACCCCCGTGGCACCACACCTGGCCAGCTGATGTATCTAAGCTTATGAGATGTAATACTGTCTTACTAGTTGCTTTATTTAATCCTGTTATATGTGATACTGTCTGCAGAGCTGCTGTATTTAATCCTATCAAGTGTAATACTGTCTGATGAGCCGTTGTATCTAAGCCTCTCATGTGATACACTATAAAGTGCACAGTTTCGCTGTCAGGAGATGTGGATGTCGGAGTCTTCGTTGCCAGTAAACAGCTGATTCAGGGAAATGTATCAAAATGAATTTGTTGGCTGAGATCTGAGAGGAGAAGACGCCGGGATAACGTGAGCAGAATAACAATCGCCTCTGGGGAGGGATGTGAGCGGTAGGGAGCAGGTGAAGGCTCATGGGCATTGGTGTTAAAGTGTCCCTGTCTTTTAAAAAACCAAAGACCTTTTATTATGTCATTAAGACATTGAGTTTTGATTGGTCAGGGTCTGGGAGCTAAGACCTCCACCATTCGCTAGAACAAGCCTGGAGAAGTGCGCAGCTAAGTGCTTCTCTCTCCATCTCCTTCCTCACTGCAGGAGATATATTCTATAGAAGTCTATGGGCCGTTTCCTGCACCGAGTAAAGAGACAGAGAGCGAAGCGCCTAGACCCCAACCAATCAAAACTTTTGACATGTCTATATGACAGTGCCATGAAGTTTTTTGATAGTTTCTGTGCCGATCTAGGGCAATGAAGAGTTAAATGCTGCATATCTCGGAATCAGTCTGGCCCTGGGTTTCTCTTTCCTCCAGGCACTGAAATACGTGCAAGGTGGGGATATAGAGAACTGTGCAACTATAACTGTATAGTCACACTGTTGTCTCTATGATCCTAAAGATGAGGGCAGGGAGGGGATAGAGAGGACTGTGCAGCTGTAACTGTATGACCACAGTACTCTCTATGATCATAGAGATGAGTGCAGGGAGGGGATAGAGAGGACTGTACAGCTGTAACTGTATGACCACAGTTCTCTCTATGATCATAGAGATGAGTGCAGAGAGGGGATAGAGAGGACTGTACATCTGTAACTGTATGACCACAGTTCTCTCTATGATCATAGAGATGAGTGCAGAGAGGGGATAGAGAGGACTGTGCAGCTGTAACTGTATGACCACAGTTCTCTCTATGATCATAGAGATGAGTGCAGAGAGGGGATAGAGAGGACTGTGCAGTTGTAACTGTACCCAGTTTCTCACCGCTCATTGCTATTTCCAAGACCAATGGTGTCAGCAGGACCTGTCCTCATAATCCAATCACTGACTGAAGCCGGCTGGTGTTATAGTAGTTATATTCTTGTACATAGGAGCAGTATTATAGTAGTTATATTCTTGTACATAGGAGCAGTATTATAGTAGTTATATTCTTGTATATAGGAGCAGTATTATAGTAGTTATATTGTTGTATATAGGAGCAGTATTATAGTAGTTATATTGTTGTATATAGGAGCAGTATTATAGTAGTTATATTCTTGTATATAGGAGGCAGTATTATAGTAGTTATATTCTTGTATATAGGAGCAGTATTATAGTAGTTATATTCTTGTATATAGGAGGCAGTATTATAGTAGTTATATTCTTGTATATAGGAGCAGTATTATAGTAGTTATATTCTTGTATATAGGAGCAGTATTATAGTAGTTATATTCTTGTATATAGGAGGCAGTATTATAGTAGTTATATTCTTGTATACAGGAGCAGTATTATAGTAGTTATATTCTTGTATATGGGAGGCAGTATTATAGTAGTTATATTCTTGTATATAGGAGCAGTATTATAGTAGTTCTATTCTTGTATATAGGAGCAGTATTATAGTAGTTATATTCTTGTATATAGGAGACAGTATTATAGTAGTTATATTCTTGTATATAGGAGCAGTATTATAGTAGTTATATTCTTGTACATAGGAGCTGTATTATAGTAGTTATATTCTTGTATATAGGAGCAGTATTATAGTAGATATATTCTTGTATATAGGGGCAGTATTATAGTAGTTATATTCTTGTATATAGGAGCAGTATTATAGTCGTTATATACTTGTATATAGGAGCAGTATTATAGTAGTTATATTCTTGTATATAGGAGCAGTATTATAGTAGTTATATTCTTGTTTATAGGAGCAGTATTATAGTAGTTATTTTCTTGTATATAGGAGGCAGTATTATAGTAGTTATATTCTTGTATATAGGAGGCAGTATTATAGTAGTTATATTCTTGTATATAGGAGCAGTATTATAGTAATTATATTCTTGTATATAGGAGCAGTATTATAGTAGTTATATTCTTGTATATAGGAGCAGTATTATAGTAGTTATATTCTTGTATATAGGAGCAGTATTATAGTAGTTATATTCTTGTATATAGGAGCAGTATTATAGTAGTTATATTCTTGTATATAGGAGCAGTATTATAGTAGTTATATTCTTGTATATAGGAGCAGTATTATAGTAGTTATATTCTTGTATATAGAAGACAGTATTATAGTAGTTATATTCTTGTATATAGGAGCAGTATTATAGTAGTTATATTCTTGTATATAGGAGCAGTATTATAGTAGTTATATTCTTGTTTATAGGAGCAGTATTATAGTAGTTATATTCTTGTATATAGGAGCAGTATTATAGTAGTTATATTCTTGTATATAGGAGCAGTATTATAGTAGTTATATTCTTGTATATAGGAGCAGTATTATAGTAGTTATATTCTTGTATATAGGAGCAGTATTATAGTAGTTATAGTCTTATACTTTAAGGTCAGTATTCAATAGAAAACTCTTTAAAAAGTCCCAAATTTAAAATGTGTCCCTTTTATATGGATAATTAACATCTATTAATATTTGTGTCAGACTCATCAAATTACATCATAGTATATTTCACTAATTGCCAGTTGTGCACCAAAACTGTCATAAATAATTTCAATAATTAGATATTCTTAGTTCAGCATTATTAAAACTGAAAACTTGTTTGCCTTTAGAAAATATCTACAGCTTTGACATAACTGCTTATTGGCGAAATATACTATGATCTATTTCGATGAGTCTACAGTCTGACACACACACACACATATATATATATATATATATATATATATATATATATATATACATATATATCCAATAGAGGTTGATTTAGAGAATAAATTTGAAATTCGGGACGTTTTATAGAGATGATCTTTGGAGCAATGCAGCTTTAGTTAAACCATATCTGTGCGTGGAATAATTATGCCTAAAGCCACTATTGTGACATCTGCATTATAGAGAACCTCTCATGATCTTTTTAAATGTTATATTCCTCCCAGATCACTGCCCCCATCATGATAAACCACCCTCTGCCTTTATTTTTATTATTTTTAGATTTCTACCTTGATATTGCTCTTTATTTTCTGCTCAGTCACAGTCAGATTCACAGACTGGGAAGGGGCGTTCCCCAGCAGGCATGACATCATCTGAAGCCATACAGGGGAGAACTTCCTCCCTCACTCTGCTACACAGAGCAGTTCAGTGTGAGATGACCTATGATTGGCTAAGGCTGCCCCCCCCCCCACTCCTCAGCACTTCAGACTGCATTTCCTGTTTTTGGACTTCTGCCAGGCCAACAGGAGTCCAAAATCTGCGCATGAGATGGGGGGAAATGTGCTCTGGACAAGTAAGGAGACACCTAGTGGCAGCTTTTTTAAACACAAATAAACCATAGAAATCTTTTTTTTTTTTTTTTTAAACAAAGTACATTAGAAAGATTTTTTATTTACCATAAGGAGTGCAGTAGCAAAAATTAGTTTTACTGAGAGTGCCCATTTAAAATCAATTCTGACTCTTGTGGATTCACCTAAAGGCGGCTCTGTCCACAGGTGATGGTAGGAGCATAATAACAATCATGAAGTATTTGGCAAAGCCGTCATATTGACATTTCACAGAACTCTTCTTGCAACATAGATGACGGTATAAATATTTGCAGGCTCTGCTCTTGCACAAGTATCAGCCCTCTCTCCCCACCCGGTATCAGATCCGTGTCTCCTGGGTGTCAGATCCACTCTCTCCAGATATGTCTGGGTATTTCAGGGTGGATTAGTGAGCAGCCTTGGACTTCAGATGTGACTGTCATGTGTGAGTGGTCGTGCTGAGCGCTGCCAGGACTGTGGATTATCAGACAAGGAGACATTATAATGGTCTCTTGGCAGGAATACTGCGCCCCTAGTTCTCACACAGATAAGACGAGCCAACCCCCTATTGCCGGGCAGCACATCCTGGACACAGCTGTTGGCACAAGGAATGCCAAACCACTGCCCATAATCCTGTAACAAGGTGTCCACAACGCAGCACGTTAACCCTCTCCAATCCCTGTTGTCGTAAACCCGGCACGTCTTCACATTGTAACAATACTAACAAAAGATGGAGGGCACTGCTGTGGAAAAAGACCGACCCCTGTATCACCGCTGTATGTCAGCATATACTGTGGAGACTAGCGTTCTGTCACTGTGGCAGCGTGGAGTCCTTGCGCCTATGAGTCCGGAGGTGCTGGGAACCAAAAAACCCAAAGTCACTAAACAGCATTGACGAAAAGACAAGCAGGTACCCGCACTCACCGCGAGGAAACAGCAGACCGACTTCTATGGCATCTCGGACAGATCCGGCATCAGGCAGATAGCAGGGCGCTCAGAGTGGAGGCACTGCCGGCAAAGTTTTGCGCAGAGCGCACTTCTTCCGGCTTCGTATATGAGGCCCATGTGTGCGGCAAAGTTTTGCGCAGATCGCGCTTCTTCCGGCCTCGTATACGAGGCCCATATGTGCGGCAAAGTTTTGCGCAGATCACGCTTCTTCCGTATAAGAGACCGGAAGAAGTGCGATCTGCGCAAAACTTTGCCACACACATGGGCCTCATATGTGAGGCCAAAAGAAGCGCGATCTGCGCAAAACTTTGCCAGCAGTGCCTCCACTCTGAGCGCCCTGCTATCTGCCTGATGCCAGATCTGTCCGAGATGCCATAGAAGTCGGTCTGCTGTTTCCTCGCGGTGAGTGCGGGTACCTGCTTGTCTTTTCCTTAATTCTGTTTAACACTGGAACAAACTACAGAATTTGGGCAGGTTCACACTACAAATTTGGAAAAATCTGCCATGGATTTAAAATAGAAGTTGTGACAAATATTCAAGTCAGTCCCTTAGATTTCGGCCATGTATTTGCAGGTTGATGCGTCAGGGCTGCACGTATGGAGTTGTGGCTAATCCATGTGTGAGTACTCGCTGTAGGTTCTGTGGGATATATGTCAGATTTCACATAAACTAATGACGTGTCACAGGAGGTTTCCCTTAATGAGATTTCATATAGATTTTAATATGGAATGTTTGTTGGAATCCATGTGAACATAATCTTAAGACTGGTCACAGACTAGTCATATCTATCTATCCAGTTCCACTACAAATACCTATATTTAGCATTTTTAGCTTCTTTAGTAGGGCAGTGGTCATCTTGGTGATGTATTTTGGGTCGATATCATGTTTGAATTCTCCCCTGCGGCCCAGTCTCTGAAGGAAGGGATTATGCTCTGCTTCACTATGTCCCAGTACATGTTCGTGTCATGGTTCCCTCAATGATTTGTAGCCCCCCATTGCCAGCAGCTCTCATACAGCCCCAGACCATGACTCTCCACCACCATGCTTGTCTGTAGGAAAGACACACTTGTCTGTTTCCCAAAGACAACCTCTGGATATGACGCTGAGCACGTGCACACAACTTCTTTGGTCAAACATTGCTATTCTGAGTAGAACCTGTCCTGTGAAACCACTGTATGGTCTTGCCCACCGTGCTGCAGCTCAGTTTCAGGGTCTTGACAATCTTCTTATAGCCTAGACCAGGGGTCGGCAACCCCTGGCACGCGTAGTGCTTCTGAGTGGCATGCGAGGGCCCTGGCCAGAGAGGGGACCCGTCTGGCACAGGCACTCACTCACTACTGGGAAATCCAGGACACTTGTCCCGGATCGCTAGGCGAGCGAGCGCCACTTTCAGCTGCATACTTACACAGATATACAGTTGAAAACTTCCTCTCAATGTAAGCCGCAAGACCTGCGGCATCACTGAGAGGAGCACAGTGACCTCTGACCTCCGCACGCAAGGCATGTGTCGATGACGTCACTCATCGGCGCCTGCACTGTAGAGGGAGATAAATGCGTCCAGCATGAAGAGAGCCCTGCATGCCAAATTAGATAAGTAAAAATTTTTTTGTTTTTTTTATTTACCCTAATTACCTGCTACCTATCCTAATTACATGCTACCTATCCTAATTATCAGCTGCCTGCCCTAATTACCTGCTACCTCCCCTAATTGTCTGCTACCTACCCTCATTTCCTACTACCTACCCTTGTTACCTGCCTGGCTACTTCCCTACCTGGCTACTAAGATGTTTGTCCTGCAGATGCTTCAGTGATGGGTTTTGGCTGAAAGAAATCGTCATGGCGGTCTGAGCCGGAGAAGAATAGGTAAGAAGATGACGCTGATCAGAAAATATGTGAATTGTGAGTCACTTAATGTAACTTTATGTATATTACTGTGCAACACGACTGGGGTCTGTATTATGGTGGGTGGTGATTCTGGGGTCTGTATTATGGTGGGTGGTGATTCTGGGGTCTGTATTATGGTGGGTGGTGATTCTGGGGTCGTATTATGGAGGGTGGTGATTCTGGGGTCTGTATTATGGTGGGGTCTGATTCTGGGGTCTGTGTTATGGTGGGTGGTGATTCTGGGGTCTGTATAATGGTGTGTGGTTATTCTGGGGTCTGTATTATGGTGGGGTCTAATTCTGGGGTCTGTATTATGGTGGGTGGTGATTCTGGGGTCTGTATAATGGTGTGTGGTGATTCTGGGGTCTGTATTATGGTGGGGTCTAATTCTGGGATCTGTATTATGGTGGGGGGTGATTCTGGGGTCTGTATTATGATGGGGGGGTGATTCTGGGGTCTGTATTATGGTGGGGTCTAATTCTGGGACCTGTATTATGGTGGGGGGGGGGTGATTCTGGGGTCTGTATTATGGTGGGGTCTGATTCTGGGGTCTGTGTTATGGTGGGGTCTGATTCTGGGGTCTGTATTATGATGGGGGGAGGGGTGATTCTGGGGTTTGTATTATGGTGGGACTGATTCTGTGGTCTGTATTATGGTTGGGTCTGATTCTGGGGTCTGTGTTATGTTGGGTGGTGATTCTGGGGTCTGTGTTATGGTGGGTGGTGATTCTGGGGTCTGTGTTATGGTGGGTGGTGATTCTGGGGTCTGTATTATGGTGGAACTGATTCGGGGGTCTGTATTATGGTTGGGTCTGATTCTGGGGTCTGTGTTATGTTGGGTGGTGATTCTGGGGTCTGTGTTATGGTGGGGTCTGATTCTGGGGTCTGTATTATGGTGGGACTGATTCTGTGGTCTGTATTATGTTGGGTGGTGATTTTAGGGTCTGTGTTATGGTGGGGTCTGATTCTGGGGTCTGTATTATGGTGGGTGGTGATTCTGAGGTCTGTATTATGTTGGGTGGTGATTTTGGGGTTTGTGTTATGGTGGGGTCTGATTCTGGGGTCTGTATTATGGTGGGTGGTGATTCTGTGGTCTGTATTATGGTGGGGGGGGTGATTCTGGGGTCTGTATAATAGTGGGGTCCGATTCTGGGGTCTGTATTATGGTGGGGTCTGTATAATAGTGGGGTCTGATTCTGGGGTCTGTATTATGGTGGAGTCTGATTCTGGGGTCTGTATTATGGTGGGGTCTGATTCTTGGGTCTGTATTATGGTGGGGTCTGATTCTTGGGTCTGTATTATGGTGGGTGGTGATTCTGGGGTCTGTATTATGTAGGGGTCTGATTCTGGGGTCTGTATTATGGTTGGGTCTGATTCTGGGGTCTGTATTATGGTGGGTGGTGATTCTGGGGTCTGTATTATGGTGGGTGGTGATTCTGGGGTCTGTATTATGGTGGGTGGTGATTCTGGGGTCTGTATTATGGTGGGTGGTGATTCTGGGATCTGTATTATGGTGGGGTCTGATTCTGGGGTCTGTATTATGGTGGGTGGTGATTCTGGGATCTGTATTATGGTGGGGTCTGATTCTCGGGTCTGTATTATGGTGGGTGGTGATTCTGGGGTCTGTGTTATGGTGGGGTCTGATTCTGGGATCTGTATTATGGTGGGTGGTGATTCTGGGGTCTGTATTATGGCGGGTGGTGATTCTGGGGTCTGTATTATGGCGGGTGGTGATTCTGGGGTCTGTATTATGGTGGGTGGTGATTCTGGGGGCTGTATTATGGTTGGGTCTGATTCTGGGGTCTGTATTATGGTGGGTGGTGATTCTGGGGTCTGTATTATGGTGGGGTCTGATTAAAATGGTTATGCGTGCTGAACAAAAACTTTAATGACTGATGTGGGCGATCCCCTCCCTCTCCATTGTCCTTCTTGTGCGGTCCTTACAGCAAGGACAATATATAGCTAAATTCTGAAAATAAACCCCACTTTGTGGAAAGCCCCCCCCCCCACTCCACAAGGCCCACACCCACAGTAAGCCACACCCATATCACCGGCACACCAAGTGACTTCAAAAAAATTTGGGGCACAGTGCTACCAGAAGGTTGCCTACCCCTGGCCTAGACCATCTTTATGTAGAGCAAGAATTCTTTTTTTCCAATCCTCAGAAAGTTCTTTCCATGAGGTGCCATATTGAACTTCCAGTGACCAGTGTAGAGAGTGTGAGAGCAATAACACCAAATTTAAGACTCCTGCTCCCCATTCACACCTGAGACCTTGTAACACTAATAAGTCACATGACATCAGGGAGGGAAAATAGCTAATTGGGTCCAATTTGGACATTTTTAGTTAGGGGTGCACTCACCTTTGTTGCCAAGGTTCAGACATTAAACACTGTTATACAGGCTGTACACTCAATACTTTACATTGTAGCAGAGGAGCATTACTTCAGTGTTGTCTATCTATCTTACATCTATCTATCTGTCTATATATCTAATGTCTATCTATCTTACATCTATCTATCTATCTAAAATCAAAGAATAAGTTGGCCAGCACTATTAATCCAAACTATTGTAAAGACCTGGCTTACAGGTGCAGGCTGCTGGGCTAAATATACAGCAACAGGAGAATACAGCAGCACACTGCTAGCACAAAGATATAGATAAAACATGAGTATATAGATAAAACATGAGTATATAGATAGAACATGAAAAGCTATACAGCTGTAATGCAATAAATGAAGATATGAAACTATGAAATTATGAGGTACTTAGCTTGCAAATTTGGGGCCAAATAGCGTGGACCGTCCCACCACGGTAAGGTGACCTCATTCTGGGACTGACCCTACACTATGAATATGCCTCTGTGTGAACAGTACAGCAGGCATGCAAGGTCTGAAACATCCAAGGCACCTTATATACACCATGTTGGCTCCTGCACCCCACCCACCTCTATTAGGTATATATAAGGTGCCTTGGATGTTTCAGACCGTGCAATGCCTGCTGTACTGTTCACACAGAGGCATATTCATAGTGTATTGTCCGTCCCAGAATGAGGTCACCTTACCGTGGTGGGACGGTCCACGCTATTTGGCCCCAAATTTGCAAGCTAAGTACCTCATAATTTCATATCTTCATTTATTGCATTACAGCTGTATAGCTTTTCATGTTCTATCTATATACTCATGTTCTATCTATATACTCATGTTTTATCTATATCTTTGTGCTAGCAGTGTGCTGCTGTATTCTCCTGTTGCTATCTATCTATCTGTCTGTCTATCTATATATACAGTGGTCCCTCAACATACGATGGTAATCTGTTCCAAATGGACCATCATTTGTTGAAACCATCGCATGTTGAGGGATCCGTGCAATGTAAAGTATAGGACAGTGGTCTACAACCTGCGGACCTCCAGATGTTGCAAAACTACAACACCCAGCATGCCCTGACAGCCAACGGCTGTCCGGGCATGCTGGGAGTTGTAGTTTTGCAACATCTGGAGGTCCGCAGGTTGAAGACCACTGGTATTAAAGGTTGTACTCACGTGTCCCCGCCGCTCCAGACCGTCACCGCTGCCCTGGATGTCGCCTTCCATCGCTGTCGCCGCATCCCCGGGGTGTCCCCGACGCTCCGGCAAGGCCTCTGCTTCCCCGGCATCCTCACTCTCAGTCGCCGCCATCACGTCGCTACGCATGCCGCTCCTATTGGATAATGGGACGACGTGCGCAGCGACGTCATGATGACGATGGAGAGCGCCGACGATGCAGGGGATCCCGAAGAGGACGCGCCGGAGCCCCGAGGACAGGTAAGTGATCGTCAGCGGACCACACGGGGCACCGTAAACGGCTATCCGGGGGCAGCTGAAGCAGTCTGCGCTGCCGGATAGACGTTTATGCGATGACCCCAACATACAAAAGCATCGTATGTTGATGCTGCCTCTGAGAGGCCATCGTATGTTGAAATGATCGTATGTCGGGGCCATCGTAGGTCGGGGGGGTCACTGTATATCTACAGAAATGGAAATGGAGAAGCAGCACAGTCCTATGTTAGAGGTAGGTGCCAGCAGCAATAGTCAGCCCAGGTCCAGAGCTGTAAAGATACATGAAGGCACAAACAATAAGTCTGCAGAACTCCAAGGCAAGATTGAAGGTGTTTATTCCATCCAATAAAGTGCAATGTTTCGGCCGCCCAATGCAACCATTCTCGAGCATACAAATAGCAGGACGTGCAGAGTATGTATAAGAGCATCAATCAATTACATAATGAAGTAAAATTCCATAAACAGATACACAAATGTATCATAAATAGTGACAAAGTACATTCCATTTATATTGATATATCCCAGTGTCTCAGTTGTGACTGCTATATCCAGTATAAAGTGCATCAACAAGATAATAAAGTGTTAACAGTGCTAATTGCAATAATACAATGACATAAATCATATGTGTACATTAAAACAACCTCCAGCAGGGCAGCGGGCAGATCATCCACTCACCAATAGAAAAACAACTCGCTGGCCACAGTAGCGAGGACTATTCGTGTCATAGGCAAATGGGCATGCGCTGACACATCACTATTTATGATACATTTATGTATCTGTTTATGGAACTTTACTTCATTATGTAATTGATTGATGCTCTTATACATACTCTGCACGTCCTGTTATTTGTATGCTCGAGAATGGTTGGATTGGGCGACAAAAACATTGCACTTTATTGGATGGTCAAAACCTTTAATCTTGCCTTGGAGTGCTGCAGACTTATTGTTTGTGCCTTCATGTATCTATCTATCTATCTCATATCTATCTATCTCATATCTATCTATCTCATATCTATCTATTTATCTCCTATCTATCTATCTATCTCATATCTATCTATCTCATATCTATCTATCTATCTATCTCATATCTATCTATTTCATATCTATCTATCTCATATCTATCTATCTCATATCTATCTATCTATCTATCTCATATCTATCTATCTCATATCTATCTATCTCATATCTATCTATCTCATATCTATCTATCTCATATCTATCTATCTCATATCTATCTATCTCATATCTCTCTATTTCATATCTATCTATCTCATATCTATCTATCTATCTATCTATCTATCTCATATCTATCTATCTATCTATCTATCTCATATCTATCTATCTATCTCATATCTATCTATCTCATATCTATCTATCTATCTATCTATCTCATATCTATCTATCTATCTATCTATCTCATATCTATCTATCTATCTCATATCTATCTATCTATCTATCTATCTATCTATCTCATATCTATCTAAAACAAGGATAAGTTGGTCAGCACATACTGACACCAAACTACTGCATGGACCTGTCATACAGGTGCAGGCTGCTAGGCTGAATATACACAAACAGGAGAATACAGCAGCACACTGCTAGCACAAAGATACAGATAAAACATGAAATGCTATATTGCTATTGCTACAATACAAAAAATGAAAAAATGGAGGTACTTTGCTCACCATTTGGCCAAATAGTTTGGACCATCTCACCATGATAAGATGACCTCATTGGGACGGACCCTACACTATGAATGTGCCTCTGTGCAGTCAGTTACCAGGCTTGTAAGGTAGCTCCATGTTGACTCCTGCACCCCACCCATCTTACAAGGTGCTGGATGTTCCAGACCTTACAAGCCTGGTACCTGACTGCACAGAGGCATATTCATAGTGTAGGGTCCGTCCCAATGAGGTCATCTTATCATGGTGAGATGGTCCAAACTATTTGGCCAAATGGTGAGCAAAGTACCTCCATTTTTTCATTTTTTGCATTGTAGCAATAGCAATATAGCATTTCATGTTTTATCTGTATCTTTGTGCTAGCAGTGTGCTGCTGTATTCTCCTGTTTGTAGCTATCTATCTATCTCATATCTATCTATCTATCTATCTATCTATGTATCTATCTATCTATCTATCTCATATCTATCTATCTATCTATCCCATATCTTTCTCTCCTGTATTGCTCAGTACTGGATGGTCTGGTGGACTCATGTGGATATATTGCGGCTTTAGGCTTTGCACAGTGTAACCTGTCTGCTGGGATCCTGGTTTCTGGGACATTTTGGCAGCACCTGTCCCCGGCCCCATCTGTGCTCTGTGTAAACAAGCAGCTCTTTGTCTGTTCTGTGCGGAGCTGCATCACCCCCTTCCTTCCTTGGAGAATCTCTAAGAGAATGTTCTGACCCCTAGTCCATCTGTAGAGTATCACTAATTTCCCAGTGTTATACCTGCCAGGACACAAACTACCTACCACCTGGGGTGTGAGACCCTGCTGACCCCTGGTACTTGCCGGACTGGGGCGGTGACCAAGCTAGTTTTAGATTTGACATTAACACTTTATAAGGTGCACAGTAAATCTCCGTCCTGGCCTCATCTTCTTTCATGGTGTTAACATTCCCTTCATTTGTCCCTTATCTATTTCTAGGAAATCTGGGTAACAACTAATATGTCTGCTATTCCGATTCCCCTAAACTCTATCTCTCAGCTTTCCAAAACTCCTGAATGGCAACTTGTCCACTGATGTGATGATTCATCTATGGCCGCAAAAACAATGGTCGCCCCTAAAAAGTGATAACTTCCTATGTTATAACTAAACATTAAAGGGGTATTCCAGGAAAAAAACTTTTTTTTATATATCAACTGGCTCCGGAAAGTTAAGCAGATTTGTAAATGACTTCTATTAAAAAATATGAATCCTTTCAGTACTTATGAGCTTCTGAAGTTAAGGTTGTTCTTTTCTGTCTAAGTGCTCTCTGATGACACGTGTCTCGGGAAACGCCCAGTTTAGAAGAGGTTTGCTATGGGGATTTGCTTCTAAACTGGGCGTTTCCCGGGACACGTGTCATCAGAGAGCACTTAGACAGAAAAGAGCAACCTTAACTTCAGAAGCTCATAAGTACTGAAAGGGTTAAGATATTTTAATAGAAGTAATTTACAAATCTGTTTAACTTTCTGGAGCCAGTTGATATATATAAAAAAAAAGTTTTTTCCTGGAATACCCCTTTAAAGACATTCTATGGTTAAAGGGGTACTCCCCTGCCCCATCGTTTAGAACATTTTGTTTCGACCGCTTGGGGCGGGCGGCGGAGGTTGTGATGTCATGACCACGCCCCTAATGATTTCACACCACGCCCCCTCGATGCAAGTCTATGGGAAGGGGCGTGGCGACTGCCACGCCCCTTCCCATAGACTTGCATTGAGGGGGGCGTGGTGTGACGTCACGGCTGTCAGCACCCAAGGTTCTAAACGAACGCTGGGTGCTTCACATTGATTGCGGGGGGTCCAGCTGCGGGCCCCCCGCGATCAGACATCTTATCCCCTATTCTTCGGACAGGGGATAACATGTCTAGGGACGGAGTACCCCTCACCCGCTCACCATCAGCTCCGCCTGTCAGAACGTTACACTGTATCCCCCGGCACCATAGTGCAACATTGTTGTCCTGCATGTTCTCATCTGTGGGATTTGGCACATTATTAACTCTTAGTCAGTCGACAGTCATGGCCAAAAGTTATGAAACTGACACAAATTTTGGTTTCCACACATTTTGCTGTTTCATATTTTTTAGATCTTTTGGTCGGATGTTTTATGGTTACAATTAGAGATGAGCGAACTTACAGTAAATTCGATTCGTCACGAACTTCTCGGCTCGGCAGTTGATGGCTTTTCCTGCATAAATTAGTTCAGCTTTCAGGTGCTCCCGTGGGCTGGAAAAGGTGGATACAGTCCTAGGAGACTCTTTCCTAGGACTGTATCCACCTTTTCCAGCCCACCGGAGCACCTGAAGGCTGAACTAATTTATGCAGGAAAAGTCATCAACTGCCGAGCCGAGAAGTTTGTGACGAATCGAATTTACTGTAAGTTCGCTCATCTCTACAATTATAAGCATTTTATAAGTTTTCATTTACTTGTTTATGCAAATATTTAATATTTCCAGGATTTACCCGCCTTCTATTTTAAGACTTCTGCAGTTCTCCCAGGCATGCTGGGTATTAACTTTGGGCCAAATTCTGACTGATGACAACTTATTCTTCTCCGATCATTGCGAGGACTAACCACAGGTTCTCAATGGTATTGAGATCTTGAGGGCTTCCTTGCCATAGACCCAAAATTTCAATGTTGTTTTTTATCTGAGCCACTTAGTTATCACTTTTGCGCTGTTTTAGGCCCCTTCCCATATTTCAGTTTTCCGACAGTGTTTCCCTTCAGCGTGCACCGGAGGGAAACTGATGGTAGAACCAATCCCATTCATTTGCATGGGACAGTTCACAATCATCCGGCGTCTCAGTTTGGACACTGTATGGTTGGACAAGATGCGTTCCCTTGCCGGTAACAGTCCGGCATTCAGCAATAATGGAGCCCGGAAGCTACACAACTGATGCATGTTGTCAGCAGTTGTAGCATCAGGTCGGATATGGCACAAGATACAAGGTTGGAAAAAAATACAAATACAAACGCTGCATTTATTATAGGTGGTTCCATTCCCTTTCTTGCAAATTGATCCTCGGTTTTTCCCTGAGATAAGCAGTGCCAAAACATTTAAAATGTCCAGGTTTATTGTAGAGCTAGCCTCCACAGGACAGGTCTGACTAGCTCAAGTGCACACATGGCTGGGCTGATCGCCTAAAATGGCCAAAAGGTGTGACTGATTGCCTATAGTGCTCACAGGGGTGGGATATCTGCCTTAAAGGGGTTATCCACCATAAGGTGATTTTAGTACGTACCTGGCAGGCAGTAATGGATATGCTTAGGAAGGATCTGCGCTTCTCTTGGGGCTAAATGGCTATGTTGTGAGATTACCATAACACTGTGGCTAGCTTTTTGTGAACTGGTATTTCCTGTTTGAGTTTTCTTCTTTTGCCTACAAATCCCATAATTCCATTTCCTCCCTCCCACACATCAGCCACCACACCCATTTAAAGATAAATGAGCTGCATCCATTCAAAAGACCTGTGGTTTACAATCAAGGTGCCTACAGCTGTTGCATTAGTTGCAGATTGATCTCTCTCCCACCAAGTGATCGCTCCACCCATTGAAGCAGAGAGGCTCCCTGTCATCAGCTGACTAGTGATGTCAGGTCTCTGCCGCATTACAACCTGGGAAAAATCTGAGACAACAGTCATTTTGTATGCTGATAAAAATAAATATTGGAGTGAAAATTACAGAAGAATTGTGAGAAAACCATCACACACAGGTACAGGCACTATATTATGAGCTACACTAACTTTACAGCCCCTGTAGCATAGTCAAATAAAAAAAAAATCCTGGAATACCCCTTTAACTGCTCACATGGAAGGGTTAATCACCTATTATCCCTCCTACATGTTACATGGTGGGGCAAATTACCTCAAGTGTCCACGGGGTACAGCCGATCACCTCAAGTGCTTAAAGGGTACAGTTGATCACCTTACGTACCCGCAAGGTAGGGCTGATCAACTTAAATGCCCACAGGGCAGGGCACATCATCTCTAGTGCCCACAGGGCAAGGCCTATCACCTTAAGTGCCCACAGGACAGGGCTGATCACCTCAAATGGCTAGAGGGTAAGCCAATCACCTTACATACCCACAGGGTGGGGACAATAACCTAAAGTGCCCATCAGGCAGGGCTGGTCATCTCAAGTGTCCACAGGGCAGGGCCAATCCCCTGAAATACCCAGCATCTCCATACCAACAATGCTTGCCTTCTTCTTTGATGGCGTTACTCTACGTCCAGGCTTCCTCATCTGGAGTCCAGATCAAAAACAGTGACAGGTCAGTACTTTTTTTTCTTGCATATCTACATCAGAATATATTAGCGCCATAGTGTGTAATGAATTTTCACACATTCTGATGCAGCATCCACATTAAAATCTGAGTCACAAAAACTTAGTGTGAACACACCCTAATAGTGAGGAGTCTGTTCTGGGGTTCCCCCCCCCCCCTTTTTTTTTTTACCTCTAATGGACATTGTACATGAGTCCTCTAACCCCGCAGACCCTAAAAATAGGCACCAATCTGTGTTTTGGTGGGACGTAAACAGTACATTTACAGGACGCAGCATTCTGTCATGTAGTGACCGGTATAATGCATTTTCCTCTGACACATCAATCATCACTCATTACCCAGAAGACCCTGCTCCACGTCGCCTGCATCCTGATGCAGTAGACTGGTGATTGATGGGATCCCTCAGCACCTCAGGGTGACTCCTGTATGAACACGTCCAGTTCTACAGAATTTTCCCCTAAAAGCTTCACTGGAAATTAGATATTCGCCCTTTTCTGAGTTCTGTTCATTTTATAGGCTGTTAACAGGTGACACTTATAGCCGCCATCATAGTGTCCATGGGGTTTGTCACCTTGCAGTCCACTGACCCTGAATAGATCTGCAATGTTATGCCATGTCCATTACTCTTGTGAGTCAGTTTTTTCTATGTTACTGGTATTGTATTCATGAACCAGGAAGATCAGGATGACTAGGGGAGCTAAAACTGTCTTGACGTATTAATAGGCCTGCAAGCTGGACCCCCCCCAGTAATGGTTGAGCCCTACTCACCAATTAAGCTTTTGCTTCCCTTTAGTAATATATGTCCCTCCCCCATATTCCAGTCTATGCCCCCTCTTTCAGTGATGCAGGACCGGAACTAAGGCTAGGTGGGTTAGGCGACAGCATAAGGCACCGTCTCAAAACAGGCACTGAGGGTGAATTTTTTTTCGGGGAAACAATAATCATCCGAAGCATCCACCCATCCGAAGTACCCACCCATCCGAAACACCTGCCCATCCGAAGCACCAGCCCATCCGAAGCATCCACCCATCCGAAGTACCCACCCATCCGAAACACCTGCCCATCCGAAGCACCAGCCCATCCGAAGCATCCACCCATCCGAAGTACCCACCCATCCGAAACACCTGCCCATCCGAAGCACCAGCCCATCCGAAGCATCCACCCATCCGAAGCACCCACCCATCCGAAACACCAGCCCATCTGAAGCACCAGCCCATCCGAAGCACCCACCCATCCGAAGCACCAGCCCATCCGAAGCACCCGCCCATCCGAAGCACCCGCCCATCCGAAGCACCCGCCCATCTGAAACACCAGCCCATCCGAAGCACCCGCCCATCCGAAACACCCGCCCATCCGAAGCACCTGCCCATCCTAAGCACCCGCCTATCCGAAGCAACTGCCCATCCGAAGCACCCACCCATCCGAAGCACCTGTCCATCAAGGAAAACCCTGCCACGTTACCCCCACCCACCCATACAATAATAATCAGTTTCAGCCTGCTGGAGCAGCGCAGCGCCACCTCCGAGGCAGACAGGGGCGATCACTAAGATCAGGTCTGTCCAACATCCTGGTATCGCATGTGCCTCCATACATTGGGAGGCGCCAATGGGCGGGGTCAAGGGGCGGCAAAATTTGTTTTTGCCTAGGGTGGGCCTGGGGTCAGTGTTGTTAGTTATCACATCTCACAATCTCAAAAGTAGTGTTGAGCGCAAATATTTGAAATGCCAATTTTTACCGTGAATATCGTATTCGAATATTTAGAATATAGCGCTATATATTTGTAACGACGACTATTCGTTTATTTTTTCTTTGCAGTACATATCACAACAATGATGTGTATTGTGTAAAATTTGTGTGAATTTTTTTTCCGGGGAAACAATAATCATAAGGAATCTGATGTACAACACAGATTTGTTGCAGGAGTGTACAATATCCTGGGCACAAACGTGTAGAATCACTATACTGGGATCTGGTCTGGGGTCTGTATTTTTTCTGGGGTGGGGTCAGGGGTCTTTTTTAATTTATTACTTGTGAACCCATTGGGTCAGTCAGGGCCGGCTCTGCCTATAGGAAAAATAGGCAGCCGCATAGGGCGCCCTCTTGATGGGGGTGCCACTCTGCCTGCTGCAATAAAGTGAGCCAGTATCCGAAGCACCCGCCCATCCGAAGCACCCACCCATCCGAAACACCTGCCCATGCGAAGCACCTGCAGTGTATATATAGTAGTATATAGCAGTATATACGGATACTGGAATCCCGTGCTAGCATTTCTCCTGCAGTGTATATAGTAGTATATAGCAGTGTATACGGATACTGGAAGCCTGTGCTAGCATTTCTCCTTCGGTGTATATAGTAGTATATAGCAGTGTATACGGATACTGGAAGCCTGTGCTAGCATTTCTCCTGCGGTGTATATAGTAGTATATAGCAGTGTATACGGATACTGGAAGCCTGTGCTGGCATTTCTCCTGCGGTGTACATAGTAGTATATAGCAGTGTATACGGATACTGGAAGCCTGTGCTAGCATTTCTCCTGCAGTGTATATAGTAGTATATAGCAGTGTATATGGATACTGGAAGCCTGTGCTAGCATTTCTCCTGAGGTGTATATAGTAGTATATAGCAGTGTATACGGATACTGGAAGCCTGTGCTAGCATTTCTCCTGCGGTGTATATAGTAGTATATAGCAGTGTATACGGATACTGGAAGCCTGTGCTAGCATTTCTCCTGCGGTGTATATAGTAGTATATAGCAGTGTATATGGATACTGGAAGCCTGTGCTAGCATTTCTCCTGCGGTGTATATAGGAGTATATAGCAGTATATAGAGAAGAGGGTTGCATTGACAATCCCACACAATGGGCAGCACATTGAACACATTTTATAAGTGGTCAGAAACTTGTAAATAACTCATGAAAGAATAAAGTTACGTTAAAACCAAGCCCATCATTGTTTTTTCTTGTGAAATTCCCAATAAGTTTGACATGTCACATGACCCTCTTCCTATGCAAAAAACAAAAGTTGGATTCAAAATGGCCGCCATGGTCACCACCCATCTTGAAAAGTTCCCCCCCTCACATATACTAATGTGCCACAAACAGGAAGTTACTATCACCAACCATTCCCACTCTATTAAGGGGTATCCATATAAATTGCCCACCCTGTATTTTGTTACCTGCATGACCCTGGTGTATCTTTCTATTGTTTGGGCCACAGTATGTGTTCAGGTGTAAGTGTGGCTTTATATAGCCGTTTTTAAATGTTTTTATTGTTTCTTTTTTGATATTTGCATATTATGTTAATACATTTGTACTTTTGCGTTATATTATGTATTGGGTGTGCATCCATTGTGGCATTTCAGCTGTTTCTTGTTTCGCAAATTCGAATATGGCCCCTGCCGATCATCACTACTTATAAGTAACAGGTATGATTGTTTCTCCCTCTAGAGCAGTGGTCTCCAACCTGCGGACCTCCAGATGTTTCAAAACTACAACTCCCAGCGTGCCCGGACAGCCGATGGCTGTCCGGGCATGCTGGGAGTTGTAGTTTTGCAACATCTGGAGGTCCGCAGGTTGGAGACCACTGCTTTAGAGGATGTATCTCCTTCTTCAGTGATGTCTGTGCCCCCCATATTGATCAATATGGTGACCACCTTGTGGGGTGTATAATATAAGATTATTATTATTATTATAATCATAATGATGGGGGGAAGATTTATCAAAACCCGTCCAGAGGAAAAATGGCTGAGTTGCCCTTAGCAACCAATCAGATCGCTGCTTTCATTTTTAACAAGGCCTATGCAAAATGAAAGCAGTGATCTGATTGGTTGCTATGGGCAACTCAGCCACTTTTATCAAAACCTGTCCAAAGGAAAAGTTGCTGAGTTGCCCATAGCAACCAATCAGATCGCTACTTTCATTTTTAACAAGGCCTCTGCAAAATGAAAGAGGCGATCTGATTGGTTGCTATGGGCAACTCAGCAACTTTTCCTTTGGACAGGTTTTGATAAAAGTGGCTGAGTTGCCCATAGCAACCAATCAGATCACTGCTTTCATTTTGCATAGGCCTTGTTAGAAATGAAAGCAGCGATCTGATTGGTTGCTAAGGGCAACTCAGCCATTTTTCCTCTGGACGGGTTTTGATAAATCTTCCCCCATCATCCGCACCTGTGTAGCGAATCATTTAGGATTTTTGGCTACAGATCCTGAGTGTTCCCCTGATTCTATAGGTCCATAGTACTCCCTCACATTATCGGTAACAATAGTATCTCCAGCGGTTACACCGAACTATAAACTACGCTGGAATCTTTATTACAGAGGTGACAGACATTAGGGGATTTTAATTCTTTAACACATGGATATGTGAGGCTTTTTTCTAACCCCCCAAGGGTTATATTGTTGTACTTTAGTAGATTGCTCCCTCCAGTGATATCTGTGCCCCCCCCCCTCCTGTAATATCTGTGCCCCCCTTCAATGATATCTGTACCCTCCTCCAGTGATATCTGTACCCTCCTCCAGTAATATCTGTGCCCCCTTCAATGATATCTGTACCCTCCTCCAGTAATATCTGTGCCCCCTTCAATGATATCTGTACCCTCCTCCAGTAATATCTGTGCTCCCCCTCCTGTAATATCTGTGCCCCCCTTCAATGATATCTGTACCCTCCTCCAGTGATATCTGTACCCTCCTCCAGTAATATCTGTGCCCCCCCCTCCTATAATATCTGTACCCTCCTCCAGTGATATCTGTACCCTCCTCCAGTAATATCTGTGCCCCCTTCAATGATATCTGTACCCTCCTCCAGTAATATCTGTGCCTCCTCCAGTGATATCTGTACCCTCCTCCAGTAATATCTGTGCCCCCTTCAATGATATCTGTACCCTCCTCCAGTAATATCTGTGCCCCCTTCAATGATATCTGTACCCTCCTCCAGTAATATCTGTGCCCCCCTTCAATGATATCTGTACCCTCCTCCAGTAATATCTGTGCCCCCCTTCAATTATATCTGTACCCTCCTCCAGTGATATCTGTGCCCCCCTTCAATGATATCTGTACCCTCCTCCAGTAATATCTGTGCCCCCCTTCAATGATATCTGTACCCTCCTCCAGTGATATCTGTGCCCCCCTTCAATGATATCTGTACCCTCCTCCAGTGATATCTGTGCCCCCCTTCAATGATATCTGTACCCTCCTCCAGTAATATCTGTGCCCCCCTTCAATGATATCTGTACCCTCCTCCAGTAATATCTGTGCCCCCCTTCAATGATATCTGTACCCTCCTCCAGTGATATCTGTACCCTCCTCCAGTAATATCTGTGCCCCCTTCAATGATATCTGTACCCTCCTCCAGTAATATCTGTGCCCCCTTCAATGATATCTGTACCCTCCTCCAGTGATATCTGTGCCCCCTTCAATGATATCTGTACCCTCCTCCAGTGATATCTGTACCCTCCTCCAGTAATATCTGTGCCCCCTTCAATGATATCTGTACCCTCCTCCAGTGATATCTGTGCCCCCCTTCAATGATATCTGTACCCTCCTCCAGTGATATCTGTGCCCCCCTTCAATGATATCTGTACCCTCCTCCAGTGATATCTGTGCCCCCCTTCAATGATATCTGTACCCTCCTCCAGTAATATCTGTGCCCCCTTCAATGATATCTGTACCCTCCTCCAGTGATATCTGTGCCCCCCCTCCTATAATATCTGTGCCCCCTTCAATGATATCTGTACCGTCCTCCAGTAATATCTGTGCCCCCTTCAATGATATCTGTGCCCTCCTCCAGTAATATCTGTGTCCCCTTCAATGATATCTGTACCCTCCTCCAGTAATATCTGTGCCCCCTTCAATGATATCTATACCCTACCTTGTTATATCTGTGCCCACCTCCTCCAGTGATATCTTCCCCCGTCCAGTGATCTATGTTCTCTTCCTACTTCAGTGATATCTGTCATTTCCCAGTGATATCTGTGCCCCCCCCTTCAGAGATATCTGTGCCCCCCCTTCAGTGATATCTGTGCCCCCCTTCAGTGATATCTGTGCCCCCCTTCAGTGTTATCTGTGCCCCCCTTCAGAGATATCTGTGCCCCCCCCTTCAGAGATATCTGTGCCCCCTCTTCAGTGATATCTGTGCCCCCTTCAGAGATATCTGTGCCCCCCCTGTGCCCCCCTTCAGTGATATCTGTGCCCCCTTCAGAGATATCTGTGCCCCCCCTTTCAGTGATATCTGTGCCCCCCCTTCAGAGATATCTGTGCCCCCCCCTTCAGTGATATCTGTGCCCCCCTTCAGTGATATCTGTGCCCCTTCAGAGATATCTGTGCCCCCTTCAGAGATATCTGTGCCCCCCCTTTCAGTGATATCTGTGACCCCCCTTCAGTGATATCTGTGCCCCCCCTTCAGTGATATCTGTGCCCCCCTTCAGAGATATCTGTGCCCCCCCTTCAGAGATATCTGTGCCCCCCTTCAGTGATATCTGTGCCCCCCCCTCAGTGATATCGGTGCCCCCCCTCCTCAGTGATATCGGTGCCCCCCCCCTCAGTGATATCGGTGCCCCCCCCTCAGTGATATCGGTGCCCCCCCTCCTCAGTGATATCTGTGCCCCCCCCTTCAGTGATATCTGTGCCCCCCCCCTTCAGTGATATCTGTGCCCCCCCCTTCAGTGATATCTGTGCCCCCCCTTCAGTGATATCTGTGCCCCCCCTTCAGTGATATCTGTGCCCCCCCTCAGTGATATCTGTGCCCCCCCTCAGTGATATCTGTGCCCCCCCCCCCTCAGTGATATCGGTGCCCCCCCCCTCCTCAGTGATATCGGTGCCCCCCCCCCTCAGTGATATCGGTGCCCCCCCCCCTCAGTGATATCGGTGCCCCCCCCCCTCCTCAGTGATATCTGTGCCCCCCTCAGTGATATCGGTGCCCCCCCCCCTCCTCAGTGATATCTGTGCCCCCCCCTTCAGTGATATCTGTGCCCCCCCCCCCTTCAGTGATATCTGTGCCCCCCCTCAGTGATATCTGTGCCCCCCCCTCAGTGATATCTGTGCCCCCTCCCCCGGTGCCCCCTCCTCAGTGATATCTGTGCCCCCTCCCCCGGTGCCCCCTCCTCAGTGATATCTGTGCCCCCCTCAGTGATATCGGTGCCCCCCCCCCTCCTCAGTGATATCTGTGCCCCCCCCTTCAGTGATATCGGTGCCCCCCCCCCCCCCTCAGTGATATCGGTGCCCCCCCCCCTCCTCAGTGATATCTGTGCCCCCCTCAGTGATATTGGTGCCCCCCCCTCCTCAGTGATATCTGTGCCCCCCCTTCAGTGATATCTGTGCCCCCCCTTCAGTGATATCTGTGCCCCCCCCCTTCAGTGATATCTGTGCCCCCCCTTCAGTGATATCTGTGCCCCCCCCCCCTCAGTGATATCTGTGCCCCCCCTTCAGTGATATCTGTGCCCCCCCTCAGTGATATCTGTGCCCCCCCTCAGTGATATCTGTGCCCCCCCTCAGTGATATCTGTGCCCCCCCTCAGTGATATCTGTGCCCCCTCCCCCGGTGCCCCCTCCTCTCCCCGGCCATGCTGTCAGTACTATCACCCCCTCCCCCTCCTCCGGTCTCCTCCCTCGGAGCCGCCGCGCTCTGTACCCTCCTCCGGGCTGCCCATTCTGCAGGCACCGAGTACCCGGGAGCGGTGAGTACCGAGCTGTGTGCTGGGGACGCGGCGCTGGAGCCTGGCACTGCCCGCTTCCCATTGTTCTGCCGGGCGGTGCCAGGAAAGCGGCTCCATCCGCCGGGCATCAGTGTACAGACCGTAGGATGCCAGGGCTGCCGGAGTGGGGGGTGTCCGCGGGGATGGTGCAGACCTCCGTGCCCGGGGACCTGATGCCACCTGTAAGGGCTGAGAATCCGGGGAGATGACAGGAGATGGGCCCGGAGGATGGCAGCGGCTGGGATGTACATGTATATAAGCATATATGTGTGTAAATATGTGAGGAAATGTGCCTGTGTGTGTATATATGTGTGTGTATGTGTGTGTGTATATATGTGTGTGTATATATGTGTGTGTGTATGTATATATGTGTGTGTATATATGTGTGTGTATATATGTGTGTGTATATATGTGTGTGTGTATGTATATATGTGTGTGTA